>NC_088872.1:4059938-4359938 GCF_032884065.1 Artemia franciscana
TACCAGATTTTAGTTAAAAAAACAAAGGTTCGACGATATGTATTTCATAGTGACGCTGAAAAATAAAGAAGAAAAAGAAAACTGAAAAAAGAAAAAAGGTAAAAAACTAAAAAAAAACTAAAAAGAAAAAACACTCAAAGAGAAATTACAAACCTGGACACAAATGACGACCGGGTCAGAGGAAATATAAATGACAACCGGGACACTCAAAGAGAAATTACAGACTGGGATACCGGGACACAAATGACGACCGGGACACAGGGAATATAAGTGACGACCAGGACACAGGTATTTAAGAATATCGTTCAAAGACAAATTTTTAATTGTAAGAATATCGTTGAAAGAGAAATTTCTAATTGTAAAATGACTGAAGAACCTACAATGGCAACACCCGAGGAAGCTGCTCAAAACGAATGTATTCAAGCCGAAGTAGCTGAGTTGGTAAAGCGTTATGTTTCAGCTTCTAGGTCCGAGAGGCTCCAGGTTTGAACCTTGGCTTTAGCATTAATACAAAAGAAGAAAAAAAACTAAAAAAGGTAAAAACTACAAAAAAAAACTAAAAAGAAAATACTAAAAAAAACTAAAAAAGCTAAAAAACTAAAAAAAACAAAAAAAAGGTAAAAAACTAAAAAAGAAAAAAAACTAAAAAAACTAAAAAAAGGTAAAAACTAAAAAAAAAACTAAAAAGAAAAAAAACTAAAAACTAATAAAAAACTAAAAAAACTAAAAACTGAAAAAGAAAAAAAACTAAAAAAAGGAAAAAAACTAAAAATAAAGGAGAAAAAGAAAACTAAAAGCCGGGACACAGGGAATATAAATGACGACCGGGACACTTAAAGAAAAATTAAAGACTGGGGCACTGGGACACAAATAACGACCGGGAGATATAAATGACGACCGGGACACTCAAAGATAAATTACAGACCGGGACACCGGGACACAAATGACGACCGGGACACAGGGAATATAAATGACGAACGTGACGCTCAAAGAGAAATTACACACTGGGACACTGGGACACAAATGACGACCGGGATACTGGGAATATAAATGACGAACGGGACACAGGGAATGTTCGATTAGCAATCACCATCAACAAAGCTCAAGGGCAATCATTAGAATAATGAGGTATAGATCTGCATACGGATTGTTTTTCCCATGAACAATTTTATGTTGCATGTTCAAGAATTGGTAAACCTGACAATCTATTTATATGCACAGACAATGGGACATCGAAGAATGTTGTATATTCGCAAGTTTTACGTAGTTAAAAACATATATATCTATAACGAAAAGAGAAATCTTTTCTCTTTTATCTATATTCACAGGTGGGACACAGGGACACAACTACAATGGCGCGTAACTAATATGGAGCGTAACGACTTACGCGCACGGGAGGGGGGGGGGCTTCGGGGGCGCGAAGTGCCCCCACCAACTAAGTGTTGGGGTGGCGGCTGGATTTACTAGACAGGAAGCAAAATAAGTCAAATATGACACCAAACCCCAAAAAAGCAACTTTTCAAAAGAAACTTGTATTTCTTTAACTTTAGGCTACTATATACAGTGGTCTGTTCTTTACTAGGCTTAAGCTATCAGTAAAACCATGATACCGATGGTACTTACATAGTTTCCATTTATACAATCGATCCTTTGTGTGTTACAAACAGAAAAATGCCTAAGCCATCTTCTTAGTTTGAACAGTAAAAGACAAATTCTAGAGAAACAATTTTAAATTTTTTTAGTTTTAGTTAAAAACTTGAAGTTATTGCTGAGACACCATAAATAATTTTGTAGTTTACATAATAACTTCAGCGATCCTGAACTGAAAACTATAGTAAACAGAATTGAATTTTCCTATGGAAATACACATTAAATCACGCGTCAGGTAATTAGAACGTTACAAAAAATGAAGAATATTTTTAGTTTTTCAGGCATTTTGATACTTTTAATTGAAAATTAAAATTATTTTTTTTGTAACCATAAATATTTTTGTAGTTTACATAATAACTTTAGCGATCCTGATCTGAGTATCAACTTAAAATGAATTATCTTGTCGAAAATAAACATGTATAAATATTGCCTTCACTTATTAGGTCATATATGGTTACAACCCACAACTATGACGTCATTATTCATCAAGCTTGTACAAGAAAATGCAGTTTTTTAAAACAGTAATTCTATTTTAAAAACCTTTAGTTTCCTTTAAGATAAGCCATCAAACAGCTCTGCATGAATTTCCAGTGCCCAGATATCTGAGTGGAAAAAACGGAAAAAAGATGCCCTTGATGCACAATATTGTAGTTCAAGCAACTTTTCTTGTTTTTTAAGCCCAAGATTTGCCTTCGTTGTTTAACCAAAGGTGCTGTAGGCTTCCTACATAAGGGTTTGGGACAATGAGATTCTAATAGTATACTTTCTATTTCGAACAAACTCTAATTTTAGGGATTACGGCCTATTGTATTTCTTAGCGTGGGACTTGATCGTCCCTAACTAGGCTGCAAGCTACCGCTGCAACCCGGATGTTTGGAAAATATATATATTTTTGTATTTTGTACAATAGCTTTAGCGACTCTGAACTGAAAATATGTTAAAATATACTGATGTCATTATAGCAAAATTCATAATTTGAAATTTTGACCGGATGACTTTGAGGAAAATAGGGTGGGAGGGGGGCTAATTTCCCTCCAATCTTTTTGGTTACTTAAAAAGGGAACTAAAATCTTTTTATTTTCGCTCAAATGAGCCCTTTTCCGATTTTCTAGGACTATTATTTTGATGCGATCAGCCCCGGGGGATAAACGTTCATAAAAAAATAAACTTGCATCTGTGATCTTTCTTCTGGCAAAAAATACAAAATTCAACACTTTATAGTATTTTTGCTCATATATGAACCCTTTTCCGATATTCTAGGACTATTATTTCAATACTATCAACCCGGGGGAAAAATTCATATAAAAAACAAATAAACTCGCATTCGAGATCTTTCTTCTAGCAAAGAATACAAAATTCAATATTTTGCAGATTGGAGCTTGAAACTTCTATAAAAGGATTTTTGGGTACGCTTAATATTATGCTGTGATCTTCATTAGCATTCCTTGACTTCTAGGGGGTGTTCCACCCCTTTTTTAAAATCAGGCAAATTTCTCAGGCACATAGCTCTTGATGGGTAGGACTAAACTTAATGAATTATATATATTGGGAATCAGCAAAATAAGCCAATCCTTTTTTATGTGACTATTGATATCAAAATTCCGTTTTTTAGAGACTCGGTTACTATTGAGCCTCCTTGCTCCTTACTTAATGTTCGTTGCAACGAACTGTTTGATTCTATTGCAGTCACTTTCAGTTATCCCATGCAATTGACATGTGAAATGTCAAATTCTTGATTCTCTTAAAAGCTCCCCCCCCCAAAAAAAAAATGGGAAAAAAAGATTGGATTTTTTAGCTGCGATTTCCATAGGATTTGACTTGTGCCGAGCTTAAATAAAGACTTTTTTAACAGTTTAAATTATAAGTATTAGCTCAAAATATATACATCTTCCCATTACTTTGAAGGTCCTGGAGCCTTGGAACCTTTGTAGGTATGTGGAGATCTGGCCTTCAATATGTCTTATCGTCATATAACAAAATTCCACTCAAAGGGATTATGTCATGTCTCAGACTCTCAAAGGAAATAGACCCATACATGCAATTAGAAACGTGTTAACATTTGTAGGTTTAACTGGTCCCATTATCAAAAGTGTTAATGTCAGTGAAATTCATTTAAATGTTATTTATAATACTCCGTACTTTGTGTTTTTTATACTTTTACGGGTAATATTTTCATTCATTCATTCATTCATTGAAATGTCAGTGATTTATTGAGAGAGGACTTAATCGTTCCAAATTTCCAATCGAAATCTGTAGAAATCTTTTTAAAAGACTAAACATATAAAGAAAATATAAATACGTGTTCCTTGATTAAACTCCTCAAAAAATGAGATTTTGACTTTACTCTAGTGTGGTACAATGAATTTTCAAATGGCTTTTCACGGTGCTATTAATGTATTGTTGCAATTATCAATTCAAATGCAATTATCATTCAAATGGCTTTTCATGGTGCTATTAAAGTATTGTTGCAATTATTATCATTGCAGGTAATCTGATCTAACCATAGCAAATTGTTTAAACCATCAATTGATTCGTTCAAAAAACATATACAAAATATTTTTATACACCAAAAAATTGAATTTTAGACCGGAAGGTAAAGATAGAACATTACGCTGTAATAGGTCGATAAAGCAAATGTCAATTATTTTCTAAGTAATTACGATTTAGCCTTGTGCTGCTAAAACCTGAGTACGACCCGGCAGTATATAGGGCCGTACCCTGTTTCAAAGGTTATTTAGTATTGTAATAGTAGATCAGAAACAAAGATTCTTTTAAGTTAGGATACTCTGCTAAGGGTCAAGAACATGACGAGGGTGTGGCTGATTGAGGTTCGTAACATTTTTGATTGCGTTGTTTTTGAAAACATCCAATTCTGATTAGTTGTTAACAATCCTGTACTAACACAATTAGGGGCTAAAAATATAGTTTGGAAAAAAAAGGTTAACCTTACGAACTTATTTTTTTGTTATCAAAATAAGCCATGTCAAAACAATCAAGAACAAATTGCTGTAGGCAATGAGCGACTCAGGCTAATAGTATCCAAACTCTAAAAAAAGGAGCTTTTGATAACTATTAATACACAAAAAGATGATATATATTTTATGCTGATTCCAAACATAAAATTCATTAATGTTTTCCAATGCTACAATCCTAAGGATATTTAGCTGGTTTTCGAAAAAAGGGGAGACACCTCTAAGAGATAATCGTCTTGATGAAAATTATTTTTATCCGATTCAAATCGAACATCATCAAATCCATCATAATTAAACACCCTATGATATAGGTTTCAAGCTTTTATATGCAAAAATGTGGGATTTCAAATTTTTTCCCCCGTCAGATAGATCATGGATGCGCGTTTATTGTTTTTCCCCCTCAGGGTTTGAACCAACTGTCCTAGGAGATCGGAAGAGAGATCATTCGAGTGGAAATAAAAAGGTTTAATACCATTTTCAAGTTACCAAAACGATTGAGCCGAGAGAAAGTGACTTTTTCTGCAATTTTGTGACACCAAACTACACTTTTTCCCCTAAGAGAGTCAGTTTGACATCGATTAAAAACCTTGTGAGCATTCGACCTATTCAAATGCATAGAAAAACTGTGTATTCAGCTTCCCAATTTCAGGAACTTAATTTCGTTAGGTAGAGCATTCGTTCTATAAAAATTCACGTAGTCAACACAATGTAAACGGCCAATATAGATATCAAACGGTTCGTGGTAACACACTGTAGGTAAGGAGCAACAAGGCTTCAATAGTAACTGAAACTCTATAAAACGGAATTTTGATACCAATAAATACATGAAAAGAATTGAATTTTTGTACTGATTATAAATATATAAGTTTCATTAAGTTTAATTTCACCCATCAAAGGTTACGAACCTGAGAAAATTTGCCCGATTTTCGAAAAAAGGGGAAAATATTCTCTAAAAGTCATAGAATCTTAATGAAAATCCCACCATCAGATTCAGCCAATAAGAGAACCCTATTGTAGTGGATTTCAGCTCCTATCTGCAAAAAAGTGGAATTTTGAATTTTTGCCAGAAGAAAGATCACGGATGCGTATTTATTTGTTGTTGTTTTTGTTTGTTTTCCCCAGGAGTGATCGGATCGATCCAGTGGGCCTTGGAAATCGAGTGAGCGCTCATTCCAACGGAAAAGTTCTAGTGCCCTTAAGTGACCAAAAATTGGAAGGCAACTAGGCCCCCTCCCACACCATTTTTCCCTAAAATCGTCCGATCAACATTTTGAGATACATAATAATCGTGTCTTGGAGATGACATGATCCCCCACAGCCCCTGGGGAAAGTTTTTTTAAGTTATAAAATTTGCCCGTTGTTTACGTATAGTATTTGTTATTGGGAAGTATTCATACATTTTTGGGGTGGGGAGGACGAAATTATCTGCAGGGGGAATTTCGCACGGGGACAATTTTCCATGGAAAAGAAAGTTTTCAGGGGGTGAACTTCTCAGGGAAAATTTTATACTCGGGGAATTTGCAAGAATTCCTAAGCGAAATTTCTGCATATATCTTGCTTTCTATTTACCGATTCAATTTTACGCGTGGAGGTGTTAAGGGTATTTGTCCGGGGTAAATTTTCACCAGGATTGAATTGTCCAGAGCATATTTCCGTGGGAAGAAGGATTTTCGGTGGAGGTGGAGCCAGATTTCCTGGCGTTATTTGAAGAATTATCAGAAATTAAATAAAAAACAAGTTTTTTCAACTGACAGTAAGAAGCAACATCAAAACTTAAAACGAACAGAAATTATTACGTATATGATGGGGTTTCCCCCTCCTTAACACAACGCTCCTTAAGCTAAAGTTTAAATTTTGTCCCAATTCTTTAAAAACGACTCCTGAAACACAAGGGTTGTTTAATTAGAACAATAATTAACTTTTTTTATGTGCCGAAAAACTTTACCGTGAAGAGCAAGGTGTTGAGGAGGGGGAAATCCCAAGTGGAGGAATTTCTCTGGCGGGGGAGCATGTTGGGAATGCTACGAAGAACTTCGTTTTCACCAAGTTTAAACGATAATATCTCTCATTTCCTGTTTGTATACAATGTTCAATGTCTTTTTGAATCCCGGTGAGCGTCATTCCCTAATTGCATCCCTGGAGAAGATCCCTGGTTTGTTCAAAGAATTCACATTTAAGCCTTGGGAATAATGGCCCTATAAGAAACTTTTGATATTCAAAGCCAACTCTGTTAATAAATTCGCGAGATGTACATTTTTTTAGGGATGAAGATCAATCTCGAAGCATTGTTCTACGTTAATGAAACTTGAATGTAAATTAAACATCTTTAAAACACATTTGGGCTTGTGTTTTTCACAAGTTGTCCAACACTTCTTTTCTCACGGGTGGTTTTAGATGAGGGGGGTGTAGGGGGCTTTCACCCCAGGTGCAAAAATTTTAGGGTGCAAATCTGAAGTAAATAATCTAACATTTATAATCATTTTGTACTTCTTGAAATTTTATCTTTATTAAAACAAAGTAGAAGTTGTAGTTGGAAGTAAATAACGCACTTACTGTAATACTTATATAATGATGCTTAGTACTTACTGTAAGTAAAAGCAAATTAAAGTGACCAGAAACACCACTGCTTTCAACTGGAGGATAGGCTATGCCCATTGAATATTCGGAAGTGACTCCCTTCTTACCTCCCAATAAAAATGCTAGGACTATATCCCTCAATAAGTCCCCCTCCCTAGCCATTCAAAAATCCACTTGCATTTCTCTGAATAATAGCTGTTACACCTATATTAAATTATACACCATTACAAATACTCGTATTAAGCCTTTAATTAATCAACTTAGTAAAACAAGTCTTAAGTGATTGTCAGAATTATCTGTTTATTTTGTATTGACAATGTGCATCTAGGGAATGGGACATTGTACGACATTATGACTACTGAAACTGGGATGCTCAATTTTAAGCTTTTCAATAATTTCAGAACGATTAGCTATCTCATAAGTTGGCCCTCCTTGGGCCAACATTGTTACTTATCATCACAAAATGGCAGAAAATGTCAATTTATTGTTAGGCCATCTCTGTTGCTACTCAAAAACAAAACTGAAACTTTTAATTTTCGTTTGAATGAGCTCTCTGTTTTCTAGGATCTAGGATCATTGGTTTTCTATGATCACCCCTGATAAAAGAACCAGTAAATAAACAAGCATCTGTGTTCATTTTCATCGAAAAAAAGCATAACAAACTCGTACTTTTGCTGATAAAGGCTTGAAACCTCTACAGTTTAACTATTTCATAAATTGTAATTAATAAACATAAAATTTGATTAGAGCTGCCCTAAAGAGGATGACCCTATACAAGCTTCTCTGCCTCTACAATTGGATCCCCTTGAGATAAAAATTGGACTGATGCCTGGATGGTCAATTTAATGTATCAAAGATTAAGAATCTACTAATCACCCGGAAGTCTTGCGTCGGCATTCCGATCTTATCATCAAGAGTGAAGCTATCAAAAGAGTTGAAAATCTTCGTCTCCTTGGAATTAATTTCTCCTCAGATATCTCTTAAGCCTCATGTCTCAATCGGGGTTTGATCCTCCTGCACGAGAAAACTGTGTGCAATTTTTCGCTTCAACTTCCTGTTGGGAATCTCCAAATTAATAATAGTTAATTTTTACGAATAAAAAGCGTTGTCACGTTTAACTTGTTAGTTTTGCTTATTTATTTTCACAGTCCAAAGTGGCAACACTGACAAGAAGGCAATTCAAGTTCTATTTATTTTTCATAAAATAACAAAAACAATATCCCTGCCCTAAAAACTTCATATTATAGCAAAAACATAAGGCAAATCCTAGAGAATTTTGTTTATCAGGTTTGAATTGACCTAAGAAGGGGGAAAGGGACTACATTTTTTTATTTTGATGTCCTTAGTACTTCAGCTGATAAACAATATTTGCCAAATTATAATACAAAATATTAGTCTCTTCTCAAGGCAATAATCGGCTGTTATTTGTTATTGTACAACAAAAGAGACAAAAATTTCTTTGTGTTTCTTCATTATCGTTTTGAACAAACAAAATAAAACTTTGGCATCGTTTTGTCCTCGGGGTCAAAAACCTTTAAAAAAAATACGAGCGAACGGTAATTACAATCATTGTTAGATAATTATCTTAAATTAATCGGTCTTATTTGAAACGTGAACTAATAATAATCAGAAAAAGAAAACAGTCATTAACTTAAAATCAAAGAGATCAATGACTTGGTTAATAAATAGCTAAAAAAAAACAATTTTGATTTTTATTGTACTTTTCATTGGACAAAAATACTTCGACAAAGAAAAACAATTACTTTTTTTTACTATATACAAAAACGAAGAATTGCCGACGATTAGTGTCTTCTCGACAAATTAAAAGGATTTATAATTATAGAAAGGCGAAATATGCTTGTGGGGTAGAGCTTTATACAGAGGCGTTGATTGGGCTAAAGGGGTTGGATTGTATTTGCTTTCTTATATCCCCCCCCCCGCTGGATTTTGAAAAAACCCGTCTACGGTATTTTTAATGTAAAAAAACGGAAAAAAGACAGCAAAATTAAAAGCTCTAGTTGCCTTCTAAAATAACCAAAAAAATTGGATGGTAACTAGGCCTACTCCCGCGGTCTTTTTTTGTCAAAATTGTCCAATCAAAACTCTGAGAAGGCCATGGGGTTCCTCTGTGCGATTCGTACAGTACATTTTGTCCCCCCTCCCTCCTGAATCCTTGCGAATGGCTCCACCACATTTTTGGTAGTTGATTTTTGTGGGCTCAAGTGATATGAGGATTTAGCTATACTTAATTGAGTTATTCTGGAGCCTGTTTGGATATTGAGATTTAATTAACATATTATTATTAAGTGTTTTTCTTTGAACAGTTCATAAAGAGTACGTGCAAAATTCATTTTAAGATAAAATGAATAAAAAACAAGTTTTTTAACTGCAAGTAAGGAGCGACATTAAAACTTAAAATGAACAGAAATTATTCCTTTTATTAAAAAAGTTGTACCCTCCTCAACACCCCGCTCTTTACGCTAAAGTTTGACTCTTTCTCTCAACTCGACTTTTTAAAATAGTAAAAAACTTTACCGTAAAAAGCGGGCCATTGAGGAGGGAACAGTCCCTTTCATATACAAAGTTATTTCTGTTCGTTTTAAGTTTTAATATCGCTCCTTACTTTCAGTTAAAAAATTGTTTTTTTAAATTTAATTTCTGAACGTTTTTGATTTAATGCATGTTATGATTTTGGCTCTCCGCACATGAATAATTAAAACGAAATTTTCATTAATTTCTTTTTAAGGCTAAATGGCTTTCTCAGAGTTTTGATTGGACAATTTTGACAAAAAAAGAGCGCGGGAGTAGGCCTAGTTACCATCCAATTTTTTTGGTTATTCTAGAAGGCAACTAGAGCTTTCAATTTTTTACGAACGTTCTTATTAGTAAAAATATACGTAACTTACAAATTAACTCACATAACGGACTTCTGTATTCGTATGTTTTTATTACGTATATGAGGGGGTTCACCCCCTCGTCAATACCTCGCTCTTTACACTAAAGCTTAAGTTGTGTCCCAATTCCTTAAGAATGACCCCTGAATCACAAAGCCCGTAGAATAAATAGTTGAAAGTAATAAAATTACTTTAGCGGAAAGAGCGAGGTATTAGGAGGAGGAAAACTCCTTATATGAGTAATAGTTTTTGTTCGTTTTAAGTTTGTGTGCTGCTCCTTACTTTCAGTTGAAAAAACTTTTTCATATCTATTTTTCATTGTTCTTTAAAAAAATGCTAAAAAATCTTGCGCCCCCTTCATGGAAATTTTTTTCCCCTATTACAAATTCCTCCATGGAAAGTTCCCTCGCATAACCCACTCTCCTCAACCCTTCCCCCAACCAAAAAATTCCACTGAAAGCGTCTGTACACTTCACAATAACCATTACTATGTGTAAACACAAAGTTTGTAACTTGCAGCCCTCCCACGGGGACTGTGGGGGAGTAAGTCGTCCCCAAACACATAGTTATTAGGTTTTTCGACTATGCTGAATAAAATGGTTGTCTCAGAATTTTGTTCCGGTGACTTTGGGAAAAAATGAGCGTGGGAGGGGGCCTAGGTACCCTCCAATTTTTTGGTCACTTAAAAAGGGCACTAGAACTTTTAATTTCTGTTAAAATGAACACTCTCACGACATTCTAGAACCACTGGGTCAATACGATCACTCCCGGGAAAAAAAAACAAAAATACAAACAAATAAACACGCATCCGTGATCTATCTTATGGCAAAAAATACAAAATTCCACATTTTTGTAGATAGGAGCTTGAAACTTCTACTGTAGGGTTCTCTGATACGCTGAATATGACGGTGTGATTTTTGTTAAGATTCTATGACAATAAGAGTGTTTCTCCCTATTTTCTAAATTAAGGCAAATTTTCTCAGGCTCGTAACTTTTGATGGGTAAGCCTAAACTTAATGAAAATTATATATTGAAATCCAGCATTAAAATGCGATCCTTTTGATGTTACTATTGTTATAAAAAATTATTTTTAAAGTTTTGATTACTATTGAGCCGGGTCGCTCCTTACTACATGTCGTTACCACGAACTGTTTGACAATGGTCAAAGTTCATAGCTTTCAGCCCCTCCCCTGGGGACTGTGGGGTTTGAAATCGTACCCAAAGACATATTTATTAGGTTTTTGACTATGTTGAACAGAATGGCTATCTCAAAATTTTATCCGGTGACTGGGGAAAAAGTGTGCGTTGGAGGGGGACTAGGTGCCCTCCAATTTTTTTGATCTCTTGGCATTCTAGGACCTCTGGGTCGAAACGATCACCCCTGAAAAAAAAAAAAAACACGCATCCGTGATCTGTCTTCTAGCAAAAAATACAAAATTCCACAATCTTGTAGATAGGAGCTTGAAACTTGTACAGTAGAGTTTTCTGATACACTGAATCTGATGGTGTGATTTTAATTAAGATTCTATGACTTTCAGAGGGTGTTTCCCCCTATTTTCTAAAATAATCAAAGTTCATCAGGATCGTAACTTTTGATTGGCAAGAATAAACCTGATGAAACTTATATGTTTAAAATCAGCGTAAAAATGCAATTCTTTTGATGTAACTATTGGTATCTATTGGTAACTAAATGAAAATTCCATATTTTAGAGTTTAGTTACTATTTAGCCGGGTCGCCCCTTACTACAGTTTGTTACCACGAACTGTTGGATCTAGTTTAGAAAACATCGATTATGGCTAAAAACTTTCAAATATGTAATCTACTATTTAATTATTAATTATCTTAATTATCAAAAATTTTTCTAGATCTCGGTATTTCTTTTCCTTCTTCATTGTACCGTTGTTATATTTGCTGAAGCAAATTTTGGCAAATATGAAGGATACAAATTGCACCCCTATGAGAGGCATTATAATGCCTCCGTTCCGGATTATATTCCGAGAACTACCCCGAACCCCATCGATGAACCAGAGCCTGTTGCAGAACCTCATCATAAGCCAGGGAAGCATGACAAATACGCACAAAAGCCGTATGAGAAGCCAGCATACTGTGACTCCAGAACACCACCCATATGCGCAAAAGATGCTCCTTTCGGGTATTGCTCTATAGATGAAGAATACCCCTTTGAGCTCTTGAATGTAAGTACCCTTTTTTCGGCCCTTTGTTCCAAGACACTAAGTGTATATGGTCCTTGGATTCTAAAAATTTACCTTTTCTTAAAATCACTGCATCTGGAAATGCACAAAAAGTAAAGTGAAATTTTATTATTATTTTATTATTATTTAGTATATTTTATTTTTAGTATACATAATTTTTATTTATTTTTAGTATTATATATTAAAAATATATATAAAAAAATATTTATATTAAAACATATATTAAAATCTATATTACAATATATACTAAAAAATATATATTGAAATATAAAAAAGAAATCTGAAAAAATAAGTATATATTATTATTATTTCACTATTAGATTTAGAAATAAGAATTTGAGCCACTCATTATATAGAAATTAGTGGTTGAATCGTCATAAAATATGCCGTTAGTACCCTTTAGTTTATTTTCAATCAAAATAATTTCCATTTTTGAAAGCATCAGGGATGATTCTTATTTTTGGCTTCACATTGCATTATTATTATTTTTACTCATTCTGTTTTTTACTGTTTACTCATTCTGTTTTCTGTTTTTTACTCATTTAGTCTTTGGCAAATCTTTTAGCGTATAAAATCAATCTCTTCATATTTCAACTGAACAATTTAAAGATCACCAGTACCACTACAAGAGTTCAAGTTTGTTCACCACGGTAGAAACAATTAAAAACAAAACAGAAGGTCACAATCCGAAGAAGCTTCCTCGTCTATTTAGTGTTATCTATTATTTCAAGAACATCGCAATGAGTTGGGATGTACCTCAAGTTTGTCCAAACAACTGGCGGAGCTTAGAGGCTCTTGATTAAAGGGATTTTTCCCCCGAAATTGTTCAGTAGGAATTTTGTAATAATATCCGTGGTGTAATGATTTTTTTGGGCATAGAATGTAAACTGAAGAGCGGCGGTTTTTGTTATTGTAAGAGTTAAATTTTTTTGTAGCCAGTGTAATTGAAAGAACATTGCGTCAATAACCATTGTGGCATTGTACCCGTATTTATTGGCTTTAGATCAATGAACTTTAGATCAATAGAACACGCCCTACAATGAAAAATGTAGATCCTTTATTTTTTAATAATTGTTTAAATTATGCGTATCTCAAATTAACTTCTTCGACGCTTAAGTACAGGCCATGAGGATCAAAGTCAGCGCAGTCACCCTCCCAAATATGAACTATCACATTGAAATCCGCATCTATTTATCATAAAATCATAGATATCAGGCAAGCACACATAAATTTACATAGGACAATGAAGTTTCGGGACAGGGGTTAAAAAGAAGGTACAAGAATAAATAAACTTTCTACAAAATAGAGGAACTGCCGATTCTTTGGGTTTGGGATTTTATAAAGGATACATCAGAGGAACAAGCCAGAAGTCCTTTCTCTATATTTGACTAGTGACCATTACTCACTTTCCACCAACGAGTATATATATCCGAGAACCAGCATTACTACACAGTTTCACCAAGTTAGGCACAGTTCCACCAAGTGTGGCACGGTCCCAGCAACGTTCGACATGGCTCTGCCGCACTTAGCAAAGTGGTTCCTCAATTGGCACGGGCCACTCGATGTTTACGACTTCTGAAAATCGGTGCACTCTCAACTGGATCTCTCCGTACCATTCTGTAGATCGTACCATTTCTGAAGTCCAAGAATCCACTGAATCTTTACTATGTCGATTTCTTAATTCGAATTGTCGTTGATTCCAATTGAATTTAGTAAGTTCAAACTGTGATTGTTAATGTACTAAGGAAATTATAAATATATATATATATATATATATATATATATATATATATATATATATATATATATATATATATATATATATATATATATATATATATATAGTTCTTTAACACCATGAAGTTTTTTGGACATTATCACATTTTTGTCAGTGTTGCCACGTTGGATGGTGATAATAGATAATAAAAGCTAGCTAGTTATATTTGATGACGCTTCTTGTCCGTAAAAAAAAAAAAAAAAAAAAAAAAAAAAAAAAAAAAAAAAAAATGAAAATCAGTTGAATCATTAAGACAACTACCCCCTCCAGTGAAAGTTACAGCTTCTTAAGGTGCTTGGTGATGAACATTTTTACCATAATTCTTGCTGAATGTTTAGCCACGTTTTTCTTTTAAATTTGGCCACCGCTGCGACCCCAAACTGCAAAACTGAACATGAAGAGTTTTAAATTAAAAACTGAATTTCTGATATTTCCAGAATTTTTAAACATACCTGGTTGTGTAAGTCTCTATTTAACCATTTCAAGCAATCAGATTAACTTTCGTTGTCCTTGATACTTCAAAAAAAATTTTCATGTATTGCGCTTTAAATTTAGACGACTAAACTCCTCCAAACCCCCTAATTCTTTGCTCATTTTCAAATCCCATACATTTCAAGGCAAAAGTTTTATTAATGACTCTTATTACTATGACTATGGCTTTAATGGTGGTTACTTATTGACTTTTCTATCCATTTGCTACGGATTCCTCAGCAATTTTAATCATATTTCCTATCTAAGCAAAGGGGTAAGGATACAAGATTTATTTGTTTACAGGATGATCCACATTCATAATAATGGATTAAAAAACAGTTCTCCACTAGGAAGACACAAAAAAAACTTCTTCAATTATCTTAGGAAGAGAAGAGGATGTTTTGCATAAACTTTTACTCTTAGATTCACTCTTATTCTTTGCTCATTTTCAGATCTCATACAACTCAAGGCAAAAATTTAATTAATGACTCTTACTACCATGACTATAAACTATGGGATAAACAGAAAATGAGCAAAGGATTAGGGGTTTTGGAGGAGTTCGATCGTCTAAATTTAAAACAAAATACATGCAAAAAAAAGTTTTTGAAGTATCAAGGACAATGAATATGAATCTGATCACTTGAAATCGTTAAACAGTGACTTACATAACCAGGTATGTTAGATTTTTCATTCTTTTTCTTCATTTGTGCATTTTAATTTTTTTCTCTTTTTTTATTTTCATTCTCTAATTATTCTATTTATTCTTTTCTTTTATTCCTTTTTTCACAAAACACCAGACTTCAGTTTCTTACAAGTTATTTCTTATTCTTTTTCTTCATCTGTGCATTTTACTTTTTTCTCTTTATTTTATTCTCTATTTAGTCTATTTTATTCTTTTTTATATTCTCTTTTTCACAAAAGTTTTTACTTTGGTGGAACTTTAATATTGTTGAATCTGAAGTTGTGGGGGGGGGGGTGAATTTGGGAAACAGTTAAAATTAGAATTACTCTGACATACCACACGCTGTGAAGCACATGGACACAAGGACCCAAATTCGGGCCATTCATCACCTTCTCTCCAGAATCTTCCTTTATGATGTACCACTCCTGCATGGTTTGATTGAAGGCAAAATAATACACATTCATAATTATGGATTAACAAACAGTCCTCCTCTAGGTAGAAACAAAAAAGTTATTAGTTTGGTGGTAGTGGGTGTCAAATTTAAAACAAAGAATCGTGGTTGACAAATCAGCAAAGAGCTAAAATAGATGGTACCTAAATGCTTAAGGTGTAGCTTTTCTTTGAACATGTAGTTGTCTTTTGGGAATCAACAGGTTATTCATGTTCAAATTTTTTAGACGAACAATGCTGCCAATTTAACTAATTCGTTTTGCTTATTTTCACGGTTTAAGGTAGTAACACTGACGAAAAATTGATATTGCCCTAAAAACTTAATAATTTGGAAACAACCAAAAGAAAAACCTTAAAAAATCGCAGTTTCCAGTACAAATGGGTTAATGGAGAGGGTTTGGGCAGGCGTTATCAAAAAATTTTCATGGGGGGGGGGTTAAAACTTCAAAAACGGATCAAAATGTGCTTATGCTCATTTTTGTTACGTTTTTATGAGTCGGTCAAACATTTCGGGGTGGGGGTCAAAATATTTAAGAATTACGCTTAGGTTACATTTCAGAAAACTGGTTTCATACCTACAAAAACAAGTGATGGATGACACAATGCATTGGACTTGTATAATATGGGCTGTGTGTTTGTACATTAGGTATGGGGGCTAGGTTAGGTCGGGTTTCCATAATTTTGTTTCCAAAGTATTATTTTATCATCATGTTTTGTAAATTTTCATTAAGAATAACTTAACTTCGCTTCTTGGGTCTGTTTCCAAAAACCAGAAAGCGGGATACTCTGGGATACTGCTCCTTTCTGACGGCGGACACGGTCCCTGACACTATCTTCTGCCTTTAAACTTTAAGCTCATAGATTTAACCAACAAGAATTTGTTTTATGGCTCTATTACTATTGATATCGTCAGTCCAGGATTTACCAATAGGTCCACTAGCCCTGGATCTAGGGGCGCAATAAATTATCACTAGGTGATTTTTTTTTTCTCAGCAAAAGTTGGACTGATATGATTTATTACCAGGTTCACTCTGTCGCCCAGCTACCTATTCACCAAAAAGTGATTTTGAAACAACACAAGAATTCATTTGCCCCTTATAAACTATCAGATGTTTCGCAAGGATGGTATCTGAGAGTTTCGTATCATCTCTCTCTTTCATTACTTTTAGTTCATGAGTTGGGTTCTATTCAGTGCTTCCACCATGGCTAGAATTTCCCAAAAATCTTGCAAAAACAGAATGGCGAAAACACTTTGGCCTAAGAGCGTCAAAGCACAAAATCTGGCCCTGGCTATGGTATCTGTCTTGCGCTCATAACATTTTTAAAGCTCAAAAGTTTGACTATAGTGTCACAAATGCAGCTTAGGTAGACCTTATTTTAAACTTAATCTGTTCTTAAGGTGAGCTGGAGCCGAGAAGGCCCTTTATTAATGAAAATTTGAATTTTTTTGCCTATGAATATGCTCTCATTTGTCTTTTTTGATCCTACTCCCAAAAAATGTGTGCTTCTATCAACATCGTTTATTTGTCTTGCTTTACAATTAAA
This sequence comes from Artemia franciscana, assembly GCF_032884065.1. Lineage (NCBI taxonomy): Eukaryota > Metazoa > Arthropoda > Branchiopoda > Anostraca > Artemiidae > Artemia > Artemia franciscana. Next base: position 4,077,171 of record NC_088872.1, read on the forward strand.
TAACCAAGCTTAAGCAACTAAACATCTTTGCTATGTCATGAAATAAAAGTTGAATAAACGATATTAGATCATTTAAAGGCATGCTGCTTCACATTCAAAATTATGGGTTCAGTAACTTACTTAATTACACTGCATAAGCAATCAATAATGGGTAGTAAAATTATTAACATCGTTTTAGATTATTAGGCGTGTGGCTAAAAGACCTCGTCGTGGTCAAGGTTTCAATTTGAACCAAGGAAGTACCTTTACTTCCTAACCACAGAACTAGGGCAAGAATTACCTAAAATTCTAAATGATGTATCGTCGGTTGAAAAAATTGCTGTCAAACTACTAATGTTTAGGCGGAAATTTTAGTTAATTCAATTCCTAAACGTTATTCTACCCGTAACCTTCAACCTTTGATAATACACTCTCAGATGATGAAATTTATACGAACTATTCAAGTTAAAACAATTCGGTAAAGAATTTTTCTAACAAGAGTGCCCTAGAAGTTAAAAAAAGAGCTATTAATAATAATGACAGCAGTTAATCTAATAATAAATTGTAATAATAACAAGTTGTATCAAACAGTTCGTGGCAACGAACTGTAAGTAAAGAGCGACCCGGCTAAATAGTAACCAAAACTCTATAAAACGGAATTTTGATACCAATAGTTACATCAAAAGAATCGCATTTTAATGCTGATTTTAAATATATAAGTTTCATCAAGTTTAGACCTACCCACCAAAAGTTACGAGCCTGAGAAAATCTGCCCTATTTTAGAAAATAGGGTGAAACACCCCCTAAAAGTCATAGAATCTTAATGAAAATCACATCATCAGATTCAGCGTATTAGAGAACCCTATTGTACAAGTTTCAAGATCCTATCTACAAAAATGTGGAATTTTGTATTTTTTTGCCTGAAGACAAATCACGGATGCGTGTTTATTTGTTTGTTTGTTGTTTTTTTTCTTTTTCCCAGGGGTGATCGTATCGACCCAGTGGTCCTAGAATTTTGCGAGAGGGGTCATTCGAACGGAAATGAAAAATTCTAGTGCCCTTTTTAAGTGACCAAAAAAATCGGAGGGCAACTAGGCCCCCCCCCCTTACTGTTTTCAAAAAGTAGAGTTGAGAGAAAGAGTCAAACTTTAGCGTAAAGAGCAGGGCGTTGAAGAAGGAGCAGCCCCTTTCATATACGGGGTAATTTCTGTTCGTTTTAAATTTTAATGTCGCTCCTTACTTTCAGTTAAAAAAACTTGTTTTTTTATTTAATACATACAAAAGGCAATAGGAAGAGAATGAAGCTAGAAAAAGAAAAGCTTAAAAAAGAAAAACAGAAATCAATTTTTAATCAGGGTCACACTCATGTGTCAATAAGACAAACAGACAAAAGAAACCGCTAATTATTATATAGGTCACATTAATGAAAGATAATTCAACGAAAAATTTACTATTGAAACGGATCCAACCCTAAATCCAGTTATTAAGGAATCCATTTTCATGAATTTGTTGCCGTTTGGAAACAAAAAATTCTTCCAAATAGGAACCAGGAAGAAAATGTAAAGAGCAAAAAACGCACTATATAGGTGACCAAGCGTTTTCTTATCAAATTAACCCTTTGTTCTGAAGAGAAGTCCATAGAACTTCCTCAATCTGTTCGTCCATGCAGATAAAATGGGTATCCAATGCAAAAATCCAAATTATCATAATGTCCAGGTTTTTTTTTTTTTTTTAATACTGAATCCGGAGTCATCATTTTTTTTTCCTTAGGGCAGGGCGTAGCCTGTAGGAAATTCCAAAGGCCTTCCGCTGACTGCATGTAAAATAAAACCCAGATTATCGAGCCCCCCCCCCCATTTGTATACCGGTAAGCATATCATAAATACATAAATAACGAGCATAATATAGTATAAGAACCTGACTAGTGTGCTTTTCTTATGAGTGTTTTTGCACACAATTGTTTTGTTTTTACTCTCCTCGTTGTATTCCTCTTAGTGAATTCCATTCTGCACATAGGATTGAGATAATTACTTTTTTGTATTATTAGAAATATAACTGCCTTCTGAGTTACATTGATGCCATTCATATGAAGAGAAGAAGACAGAGAAGTTTATTAATATTAAATAAAAGACAATACAAAATGAATAAAAAACACTCTTTGTATCCTGAATTATTCGCTCCGTTAGACACATCTCCAATCACCAGCAGGCCAACAAACAATCCACCAATTTTTGTTTAGAGGCCCTATTTTCCTCCTTTTTATTCCACTTTCATCTTTCCACATATTCACACATATTCATATTTTTTCCACATAAAGAAAGGGTATTTGATTTTGAATAATAGCAATTGTTACTTTTCTTTTCCACTCTTATTCTATTCTAGTTTTATGCAAATTTTTCAAATATATGCTATCTAACCTTCCTGGCCTTTTCACTTTTGATGTTTTTTGTGGTTTTACATTAAACGCTTTATATATTTAACAAAAATAACAAATTTTTCAACTGAAAGTACAGAACAATATTAAAACTTAAAATGAACAAGAATCATTCTGTAGATAAGGAGGCTGCCCGTTCCTTAACCCTCGCTCTTTATGCTAAAGTCCTAAAGTTTTTTAAAACACTTCTCATTCAAGACCAACGTCCCTTGTATTTGAGTAACATTTTTTAAAGAAAAAGGACAAAAAGTCAAACATTTAGCGTAAAGAGCGAGAGTTGAGAATGGGGTAGCCCCCTAGTACACAATAATTTTTTCTTTTCTTAAGTTTTAATGTTACCCTTTGCTCTCCGATGAATTTTTTTTTCTATTTTTAATTTCTAATGGTTTTATAAATCATGCACAGGAAATACACCCCCCCCCCAGGTGCAATATTTCTCCCAAAAAATTCCCTCTTGAAAATTACCTTTTTACGGAAATTTCTCAAAATAGAAAATCCCCTCCTCCATACAGAAAACTACCCCCCAAAATTTCGGTATATTCCTGAATAATATGTGTGAACAATATGGGCATAAGTTGCAGCTCTTTCCTGAGGGACCCTGGAGGTTAATGTCATCACCAAAAGTATTGCTTTTGGGTCATTCGATTGATCCAAAATGAAATCAAATAACTATCTTATCAAATAACTATCTTACAGTTTTTATCAGATGTCTGAAGAAAAATGGACATGGAAGGGGGGCTAGTTGTACTCAAATCTTCTTAGTGACTAAAAAACGTACGAGAACTTTTGATTTATTTTTCAATGGGCTTTCTCTCGATGTTCTAGGACCATTGGTTCGATACGATTAGCCCTGAGAAAAAAAACAACAAATAAACACGCATTGGTGATTTTCTGGCAAAAAAAATTTCTGGTAGATTGGAGCTTAAACACCTACAGTAAAGTTCTCTAATTTGCTAAACCTGATAATTTAATTTTTATTGAGATCACTTGCACTTTTCCGAAAGCCATGCAAGTTTTCTCAGGCTCGTAGCTTTTTATGAGTAACATTCAACTTAGTGAATTTTATATATTTTCAAATAAACCAAAAAGACAATTCTTTTGAGACATCTGTTGAAATCAAAATTCAGTTTTCTAGAGTTTCGGCTAGAGGTCGAGTCGCTCCTTCGTTACCACATTGCTCAGTAGCTATAAGATTGTCTTTGAAAAAGAAAAATTGTGGACTTTTGATTAAATCTGGCTCCGGTGCAAAAGTGGCGCCAAATTGGGGAAGGAAAGGCATTTGCCACCTAGATCTAGAAAATTACCTTTCTGGTAATTTTTACTGAATAAAATTTGAACCCCTCCCCTAAACATTGAAAAAAACATTGAAAAAAACATCATTTTTTGGGATTTTCATTAAAGAACTGAAAAATCCTTGCCCCACATATTTTTATGAATTAGGGGCTCCTGCTCTATACTGGTCAAAATTCAAATGCCAAATTATCCCCGGTTAATTTTACCTAAAATACAATTATTGAAGTTTAAAATGACTGCCATAAATATCATCCAAATGTTTGGGGGCTAATCTGCGGAATTTTTAACTCTCCGCCATCTGGTTTACATCTCCAAATGTCATCTATTCCTCCATACCTGGTACACTTCCGCCACACTGTGCCTACTCATTCCGCCCGTGTTATGTGCAATCTAATCACAATTTTTAAGTGGGTAGCCCCAAGTGTTATTTCTATCGAGATCTTATCTTTTTGTGATTTATGGTCCGACTATGTAATTTAAGTAAATTTGATTTGTTACTTTACTGTTAATGTAGTGTTACTTAGTTAACTGTTAAATAAATTTGTCTTGCTTTTTTTCTTACTTTAGCAATCTGTGCAAATTTTATACTAATGAAAGGGTGTGTCAAATCCTTATTATAGGACGGGGGGTTTAAGAGCCAGCTTTTTTAGAGTAGGTGGACTTCAAAATCCACATATAAAAGGAAGGAGGGGCAAGACACAATATTATATAATAAAGTAGACAAATAATTCACAATATGGTTTCTTATCATTAGTTCGATACCTTGGCTCTTTTTGAAAATCTCACATCACGATCGACCGAAAAAAAAAAATGATTTTCCGATTATTCCCGACCCCAAACAAATTTTGGTTAATGAGATTCAGAGAAAATTATCGTTTTCATTCTGGATCGGAAAAATAAACAGCTCAGACTCATATAGCTTAAATTGATCAACTTGAACCATATAGTACTAAAAAATAAAATAAAAAATAAATAAAAATAAAAGCAAAGACCGACGTTAAAACATAAATTTAGTTTAAATTCTGCTTATGCAGTGATGATGCCTTTTGTAGACTCCCTCAGCGTGTTAGGCGGTACAGAAGGGGATAGAATTATAACAAAACTAAATTCTCTGCTTAAAGAAGCCTAAACTACGAAAAAAAAAATGAGATTTAATAGCTTGTGTTGCCCTTCGCTGAAAATTGTATTTATCAATCGAACAAGGTCATGGGTTTTCAGAAAAAAAGGCACAATTGCATATAGTGATTAAAAAAGTCGATGAGAACTCGTTAATTGGTTCGTAAAACACATCCGAGACCATCCGTAGAATAACGTTACTGATTTTTCGTATAGGTATTTTCTTTGATTCTACAAAAATATACCAATTTCAAGAGGACTGCTGCGTAATTTTCGAAAATGAGAGCATTACCTATAAGGCATCTTTACCAAAGTTAATCTTAGTTTTTTTTATATATTTTGACCCTTAGGAGGGAAGAGGAAAATTACCCCTTTCTACAAGTCCCTGAATATGGCCACGCATTGTGTACGCTTTCTTATTCACCTAATGGAGAAGTAATGCGTAAATGAAAGGTCGAAAATACATTCTTGATGAAAAACATATACACTGCAAAGTTTCAGGCCTAAAAAGTAAATTAAATCTCTGAAGCTTTTAAAATAAGTTCCGCCATTCAATTGTGTTAAAAAACGACAGAGAGAGCTCAGAAAAGTGATAATCGTAAGGGAATTGCAAAAAACGTCAACAAAGTAAAACTTCTTGAACTGTGTTAGTTTTCTGACTCTAAAGTACCTTTTTCTAAAAATATTTTTTCTTAGAAGAAAAAGTATGTTTTCCTTCAAAATACAAACTTTCTCATTCGTATGACAGCAACAAATCGTCAACGGAGTAAAACGTCTTGACCTTTTTTAGTGCTTTGACTCTGAAGTCCTTCAAAATGCGGACTTTCTCATTCGTATGACAGCAAAAAATTGTCAACAAAGTAGAACTTATTGACCTGTTTTAGTGCTTTGACTCTGAAGTCCTTTTTTCTAAAAAAAAATTTCTTAAAAGAAAAAGTATATTTTCCTTAAAAATACGGACTTTCTCATTCGTGAGAAAGCAAAAAATCGTCAAAAAGTAAAACAGTAAAAAGTAAAAGTAAAAAAGTAAAAAAAGTCTTAAACTGCTTTAGTGCTTTGACTCTAAAGTCCTTTTTTCTAAAACATATTTTTTCTTAGAAGAAAAGGTATGTTTTCCTTCAAAATACGGACTTTCTCATTCGTAAGACAGTAAAAAATTATCAACAAAGTAAAACATCTTGACCTGTTTTAGTGCTTTGACTCTAAACTCCTTCAAAATACGGACTTTCTAATTCGTACGACAGCACGCGGAAAAGGTATGTTTTCCTTCAAAATACGGACTTTCTCATTCGTAAGACAGCAAATATCATCAACAAAGTAAAACATCTTGACCTGTTTTAGTGCCTTGACTCTAAAGCCCTTCAAAATATGGACTTTCTCATTCATGACCTGTTTTAGTGCTTTGACTCTAAACTCCTTCAAAATACGGACTTTCTAATTCGTACGACAGCAAAAAATCGTCAACAAAGTAAAACATCTTGACCTGTTTTAGTGCCTTGACTCTAAAGTCCTTCAAAATACGGACTTTCTCATTCATATGACAGAAAGTGGTCGTGCAAAAAACTATTAATCTGGCATCAAAACTCAAAGCCTTTTTCTTGTTCGACGGGTTCGTTTAAATGTGAGGGAAATTTGTATCTAAGCCCAAGGAGGGAGGGTCAAGATATTTTTTCTAGAATGGGGATGTGGTTAAAACACAATATAAGCGCATTTTTATGCTAATGCATTTTAATTTTCTCGTTTGTTTAGGGGCTACTACCCCATCCCCTCAGTGTGTTTAGCCCGTTGATAAAAGAGAAGTGCAAAATGTTGCAGCACTTCACAGCACATTTTTTCATTTTACACACACCTTAAATGAGGAAAGAAGTGCCAGTTTAGAAAGAACGCAACACCGTACTGAACCTCTCCTCCCCTAAGAGTAACATTAAATCCTCTATTTCCGTCTTAAAAAGAGGTTGATCTCCATTAACTCCACGAATATAGAGAAATATCAGTAGTCAACCTGTTTTCGATAATTTCATTGTGGTCAGTCTACTTTACGTGGGCTTAGAAGAGATTTTTTATTTTATTCTTATCACAGAAGTGGTTGTGGTATTCCTTGTTGGAATCGCAATTACCCGTAGGTCTATTTTTAGACTGTATAATAGACGGACCTCTATAGGAAACATAGGATATTGGTTGTCGGGTTCATATATCACGGGTAAAAGAATTCATTTTCCTTGAAGGAATTAATATTAGCTATTTTCTTTTTTGGTGATTTTGAACCACTGTAGAAAATATAGTCATCAAACAACTAAACTTGTATACCTAATGGTAAGACCGCATCCAGGGGGGGGGATAGGGGGTTGGAACCTCCTCTTAATTTTTGCTTGATTCGTAAAAACGTAACAAAAATGAATATAAACCAATTTTTGATGCGTTTTGAAGCTTTTTGTAACCCCCCTCCCCCGCAAAATTCTTTGGTGCCATTTTCCATATTTTAAAAACGCTTTAAATGAGGAAACAAGTGCCAGTTTTGAAAGCACATTTCAACATCGCATTGGACCTCTCCTCCCTTAAGAGTAACATTAAATCCTTTATTTCCGTCATAAAAAGAGGTTGGTCCTTCTTTCAAAGTATTTATTGAAGCTCTTCACTTGGTGTTGTGGATCATGGCGCTACGAAGCGCGAAAGACCCCCAAAATATGTCCAATTAACTTTACATTGTCTCACAGGCCATGAAATATATGGAATAAAAGAGCTTCCTAATGGTTGATTTGTACACTAACCAATAAAATTTGGCACCGACTCATGTAGCTTATATTTTTTTCTTTTTTTTTTTCAGAAACTTTTAGGAGAAAGCATCTTCCTGGCTCGTCAATACTCCGATTTGAAAGATCAATCTGCCCAAGACCTCGTCAATGAAGTTTCAAAAAAACAAGAAGAAAGTTTTGATTACTCCTTCTACACAGGAGCATTCACCTTCGATACAACCCATTGGATTGGGCCAGAAGGATACATCTGCCCATCTGACGTAGCATATGAAAGGCCTTTAAGGGCTGTGAACGCAAATGGTGAATGGAGAGTGATTGTTAACGACCCCAGTCACTGCACACAGACTCAAAGGGTAGAGATTTGTAGAAACCCAGAAGGAGCTTGTCGGCTGCTAGCACCTTGCTACAAAAGCCGTTGTATTCAGAAGTTTGCTTCCCACAGGATTTTGTCATTTGACCCCTGTCACCCGGAGAAGGGTTTGTTTATTGATAGCTTCAGACTTCCTTCTGCCTGCTCGTGTCATATACCTAGCTTGCACTAGTCAGATAAATTTTTTATATTTTATTTTTGAAATAAATTTGTAATGTAGCTATTAAGCTAATCACAATTCTCCGAAAATTGTAGTTATTAAAAATTGCGGAACGGGCCAGAACCGCCCCTCCCCCTTTGTGTACACGCTTGTGGCAGAGCTCTGTAATGAGAAGGACAATAGAACAATCAAAATAGGATAAAAACATGTAAATATAGCTGTATAAAATGCAAAATTTTCTTAGGGTTTTAAAAAAAGATCTGATTTGTGAAATGAAACTAGAATAATCCCTGAAAATTTCAAATAAAATTGCTTTAGTTCATCTTTCAGCTTAGAGGTATAATTGTCACCTGGGACGCAACTTTTTTGACTTAACTCCTAAAGTGAGCATCTATTTAACGTTAAGCTATGTTTCCATAGAAAAAATAAATACGAAACAAACTTTATTTTATTTCAGTTCAGAATCGCTAAAGCTATTCTTTAAATTGCAAATGCATTTATGGTGGTTGAGCAATAACTTTAATTTTTTAAATCCTACTAGAACAATATCTGAAAATTTTTAAACTAGGTTGGTTTTCCTTTCGATTCAATGAACTCGTTAAGCCATGTTATGGGTGGAACTTTATACGTTGAAACTATATTATGGTCTCAACAGAACAAAGTAAAAGAGAGAATAACTCGAGTTGCAGCGGTAGCTAGCAACCTAGTAAGAGACGATCACGCCCCATACTACGAAATATAATAACCCGTATCTCCTTAAAATAGTTCCAGATCAAAAACCAAAGGACACTGTTAGAACACCCTTGTCCGAAACTTGTATATAGGAAACTTATAGTCTCCTGGTTTGAACGAAAAAGAAAATATATTGCCTTTAAAAACAAGAATAGTGGCTTGAACTAAGATATTCTACTTCGATGGCTTTTTTTTCCTCCTCAGCTAGCTGGGCACTGGAAAATCATAGAGAGCTATTTAATGGCTCATTTTAAAGGAAATTGCTACATTTAGTGCCTTTTGTAATTAAAAAAAACTTTTAAAACACAGTAAATTTTTTTAACTGCAATTTCATATACAAACTATAAAGCATGTAAAAACGTACAGATATATTTTATCATTCATTAATAAGAATTTTTTTTACATTTCTACTGATAAAATTGAAAAAAAAACAATGTTACCCTCCCCCCTCCCCATTTATGAATATACATTCCCCCCCCCCCAACGTTTTTATGAGTCTTTGCTCCTGTTTATGGACGCGAACATTAATAGCAAACTAAAACCGAAATAGGAAAACGATGTTTAAAAAGTTTATAGAATAAAAAAAAACAAATTTATTTAAAAACAGTACTTATTGTATATCAACTCTGAAACCATCAATATATAATCCCTGAATTTCAAGCAAATTCAGAAACTAATTGCCATGACACTGCATCAGACAAACTAGATAATAAAAGATAGGGTTTAAATCACAAATACAAAACCAACTAAAAACAGAAGAAGATTAAATAGAATAAACCCTTCCAAAGCACAAATGAGTTATACATGGGAACATTCAGTGACTATAGCCTATACCGTCGACCCTCTTTTCATCATGGCTTTTTTTACTCCTGCTATTTCAAAAACAAAAAAATAAAAAAATAAATCAAAGATCGAATAATGAATGATCACTTAAAACCAGTTACCACAGTGGAGTGGTGAAAGAAATATTTTTTTAGGTTACCGGTGGTAAAATGCTAAGAATGCCCACCTATCATGCGGGGGATCGGGGTTCATTCCCCTACTGGCGGGAATTTTCGTCCTATGCCGTTCTGAAGTTCATCTTTAGTTGAAGCAAAAGTGAAAAATACTGAGAAATTGCATACAAATCGACGGATATACAGTATTTTTTTTTAGCAAATAGAATGTTGTACTTTTGAAAAAAAGTAACAAATGTAGTACAACCATTTCGCAAAAACAGAATCTCCCTTTAATTAGAACGCTGATATACCGAAATATATTTCTAATAACTCCAACAACTGCCGCAGTATTTGATAAAAAAAAAGCCAAATCCACAATTTTGCAAAAAATAAAAAGCTTTGTTTACTTCAAGATATTTTTTTTTCTGGGATTAGCAAAAATTTTGAACTTTCAGTCTCAAATGGTTTTTAATAATTATCCAAAAGCATAAACTAAAATTTAACACAGGAGACCAATTAACAAACTCATGAAACAGGGATTCCCTGGGTTATTTTCATTTAATTGTTGGCGCCAAACCGGCATTGGTTGTTAATATATTTCAAATTGGTTTCAAGACAATATTTGCAGTTGAATAATTTCTCAGCAAAACAGTGGTTTTTATTCACAAATAATAAAGGGGGAGGGACAAAATGTATTTTTCAATAAATAGAGCCAATTTGTCATTTTTTCAATGAAAATACTAAAAGAACATATTTTTAACGGGAATACCCCCCGCCCCAAAATATTTTTAAAATTCTAGGGGGAGGGAGGATAGAAATATTTTACCCTCTCCTAATTGACAACACTGCAAAAAAAATCAAGACAAAATGCCTTAAACCAGACTTGAGTGTCTTTAATCTTTTGCAGTTAGAAGTTACTACGTTATATGGACATTTTTGACAAACATTGTCCTTTAAACACGAAAAAGACATCTAATAAATTTGCAGACATCAAACAACAGACCGTGGCCGATAATTTTCTGATAGCAAATCTAGCTGATACCCTATTTTTGGAGAAAATTGTATTTTGATCTAGGATGACTCTCTAAAAGGCAGCAATGAAAATACTAAAGAACATATTTTTAACGGGAATACCCCCCGCCCCCAAATATATTTCTAAATTTAAGCCAAAAAAGAACAAAAAAAAAAACATGGTCAAAACGCCCTTTATTATAGTTTAAACCAAACCTTCACATAGGGAAAGGGTTCCTTTCACTTAAGATCTTTCAAGATTGAAAAGACATGAAGATCTTGAAAAGACTTAAGGTCTTTCACCTAAGATCAGACTTGTTTCTCCTCCAAAAACGTCCTAAGCCCTCCCCCCCTCAAATGTCAGATCATAGTATACATAATGACTTAACTGATGCTGTTTAATAGCAATCTTAATTAGGTCAGTAAACATTTGGCACATATTTTCTCAATCTACTAAGAAAACAAATTTAAAGATTCTCAAATACGATATACTTAAACAAAAGAGAAATAAAGCAAAAAGAGTTATCAGCTCTGTATGTTTTCAGAATAGATGCAATTTCTCGTTTACATCATCAAACCTTGACTGCGGTATTTTGAAATGCGAGCATATATACAAGACTGAATTGAACACCAGAATGATCACTTCAATGCAGAACATCGTCTTATGAATTTAGTCTATTACAATAGAAAGTAAATCTTTATTATGGCGTTTTTAAATCTTTATATGTTGTTTAGGGTCTATATGTATATATTTCTTGGTTCCTCGATAAATTTGGCCCTAAATAATTTGCTTCAAATAACGTCAACGAAAATTCTTGTTTTCCACTATCCGTGCTTCCTCCCATTGCCAACAATAACTAGTAGCACATTAACAACAGAAACATCCTTTTGACCCATCTATACATAACTTTGACGGATCAAGATAACGAAACAGAAAATAAACTAAACAAAACGCACTCCCTTTCAGTATCAGCTTCACCCCCCTCCCACTTATAATCTCTAATTCGTATTTTACTTTGGAAAGCCACGACTTTGAGAATGTAAGATCTGGTAACTAACAACTGAAATAAAGCCGGGAGACTTTCTTAACCAGAATGGAATACAGAATTACAAAGCGGAAGAAAAAATGTTGACATAAAAGCAAGAATATATTAACAAACTTCTTTTTATTTACTTGCTTCAAGGTAGAAAATCTTATTCCATTTCCTTCAAAAAAGTTAAAAATTTCTTAAATCTATATTTAAGTTTCTATATTTATCTATATTTAATCAATATTTCTATATTTATCTTTTTATCTATATTTAAGTATTATTTAAATTTATATTAAGTTATAGATAAGAATATCTATAGTTTCGTTAGCACCGTGAAATTTATAAACAGTGACATCAACAGGAATGTGATATACGTAACATTGTGCAGCATAAATATGTTTCACTTGCATCACTTTATTACAGAGCGTGAACTTCATACCGAACAACCGTTCGGTATATTCGTTATGTTTTCCCTATGTTTTCATAACGAAAAATTCAAAACGTTTCCTTTGGAATTTAAACTTGTGAAATAAAAATCACTACCTTGAAACTTTTGTTTTGGAGTAGAAAAGTCATGGCCATACTCAGATGTAAATAACCTAGTAGCTGAATCCTTCTGAGACTTCCTTTACATTTTGCTTACAAAGAAAACGTTACAAAAGTTATTCAAACGTAAAATACGCTAGTGCTTAAAAATGGTGATTCTGAAAAAATAATGTTCGTGAAATTTACATTAATTTTAAATCAAGTCAAACCCGAACAGGGTAGGAAGAGTTCGTAAGAAAGTGTTTAAAGGAAATGGGGAATTCTTGGGAAGGTTACTTTCTGAAACAAAGTTTCTATGTTGTTTGCAATCATTTTTTACATAGGAATTTCATTTTCTGTATAGAAATTGAAAACTGAATTTACGTCACAACGAGACAAGCAAAGTTAAGCTAAGTTTCATCAAGTCCATTTTACTTTTCAGCCGAGTTCCGACACAAAAAATTAGGTTTCAAGCAAAAAGACCAGAATTTGCTACCAAAATTTATCGTTTTTTTTTGTTGTTGAGGTAAGTGCTTTATCGTTAAGCCTAGTTTCGAACGAAGACTAAATTTTTTCAAGTTAATATTACCAATTAACTATCAAATTTATAACCATTATGTTGTTAACTTAAGTTTTATTTTACAGTCAGCTGAGTTTCGACAAAATGTGTCACATTTTCTTTTTCAAGTGAAAAGGACACATTTGTTACCATTTTATTGGTAAACTAATTTAAATTTTAGAGTTAAGCTGGGATTTAACCAATGCATTATCTTTTATTCAAACGAAAACAAACAATTTTTTGCAAAATTTATTAATGTTATGCTGTTAAGGCAAATTCTATTTTGTTAAAGGAAAACTCTAACCGAGTTCTGACAAAAGACTATATTTTTTCAAATGAAAATGACCATGCATCTTCGCAATACGAATTACAGGTGTAAATGTCTGATAGTGATCGAAATGCCCTTAAACTCCAAGAAAATCTGTCAAAAAAGACCCCTTAGAACATTTAAAAAACATAACAAACACCATTACAGTACATTTTTACCTGTGCACCAGCAGAAGCGTTGTATTTAATTTTAAACAAAATTTTGCCTACCGGAAAACGGATTATTCAGTTCTTATCCAAAACAAAGGCGAGCAGAATATTTGCCTACAGGAAGATATTTTTTGACAGGAAAATACAACTGTCAGAGTATCAATCCTTTACAGAACAAAAGTTTCATTAGTTTGAATTGTTTCAAAAAATTCCGACACACAGAGACAAATTTACCTATCTCATGGAAATATTATAATATTCCTTTTGCCAAATTTTGAAAAAAAGGGTACTAAAAAGAAAACACAAATGCCAGTTCACTAATTCCGTGGGGTGGGGAATTCTATGTTTTGAACTGAATTCTTCAAATTTTTCGTTTTTCAACGATTTTTAGAAAGCCGAAGAAAATACCCTTTCAAATAGCGCATCTTTCCAAAAGCAGAACCCCTCCATGCAAGATGCTGAGAACAGCCACAATTAAGTAGCCATACTTTAATAGAAAACTTCAAAGAAAAGAAAACTATCACCGAGGGTATCTTTATGCATTCAAGTTAAATCCATCCATTGTCCTTCCTCATTCGAATTGCCCTCAATCGAATGTTAACAAGCAATGATGGTGTCTTTTTCACAAATAACAAACTGGGGCAATCAAGTTCAATACTCCCTAACATCGTACCGGAAGTAAAGCACATCAGCACTCGACAGTCACAGAACTGTTAATTTAAAAGTTGCTTAATCTCCTTGTGTAGGTGCGGTAGGAAGCCTGTATAAGACATCCCAGTATTGTTCATATCTTGACTATCCTCAACTAAGAACCGTTTCATGATTAGTTCCATCTTGTCGTGCGGCTTCGCAAAGATCATCTAAAAAAAAATTATAACTGAATATACGTCTTATTCTCTATTGATTGGTCCGACCCCCCATCCCCTAAGAAATTTAGGCCCAAAAATATAATTTGTTTTTATCTCCAAAAAGACTAAAGTTTTTTCTTGAAAATTTGCTACATTACTTTCCTTTTTATCACGATCATCCCACTTGAAGTTACATTATACTCGTTATAATTGAATTACTTTTTTCCAACTAGGTCAAGATTCTCAAGGCATAACCTAGCTTCTATGTTTAAAACTCAATGGAATCAAACAATTCGTGGTAAGGAACTGAAAGTAAGGAGTGATCCGTCTAAGAAGTGACCAAAACTCTACTTATGTTATTTTACCTATTATTTTACTATTATTTCTACTTATTTTACTTATGTTACTTACTTTTATTCATTGTACTCATTTTTATTTGACAAGCCAGTTGGACTCATTGCTGTGGGCTATGTTTATACATTGTACTTTTGTGCCTATGTTTTTATTCATATTTTGAACTACTAATGTCATCCTGGAAAAAATCGTTCGAAAAAAAAAATGGTAAAAAACTGAGTTCACTCGCTTTAAAGCAAAGAGTAGTCTTAAGACCCCCCCCCCCCCAAAAAAAAAAAAAGTGAAAAAGGAACACGATCCACTCTTATAGGAACACAAATACTAATGCAACAGACTTTGTAACGATGTAAACTAAAGGTAATAAATATTGAAAAAAAAAATTAGATAATAAAAAATCACTTTAACAATTGGCCAATTCAAATCGCCAATGCCCATAAAGACTTAGATATCTCTGACGATCCCTTTTTGATAACATACCATTATCATTACAATAGCTGTTATCAAAATTCCGTTTTCAAAGGTTTCGGCTACTGTTGGGTCGAGTCGCCCCTTCATTATCACATTGCTCCTTAGCTAAATTATTGTCGTTCAAAAAGAAAAAAAATGATTTTTCATAAAAGTCAAAGATTGTTCTAAAAGATTGTCGTTCAAAAAGTCATTTCTTTAGAATGACATATTCTTTTGTAGAGGTGCTAAACATTTTTTCTGTGAAGGAATGCCATTAATAACTAGCTTGCCCACCCTCAGCTGTGCTGTGGAAATTACGTGCGTTTTGAACGTTTTCCCTTGGTATTCTTTCAAGAGCGCATTTGTTGTAGCATAACCACAGGAACACTTCTCCTTTTCTACTAAAAGGATATTTTGAACTTTCTTTCCTTTCGATTTTCTTTTCTTTCTATCTTCATTTGCTCCAATTTTACGGATCACACATTTATTTGCTCAAATCTTTACAACCGCTTTAAAAAATTTACTCTGAGAATTACTCAATTTTTTTTTTAATTTTACGAAATTATATGCATTCAAACAAATGTTCTCAGTTCTTTCGACTCGTATCATCACTTATCATGTCTATTGCACTATCAACATTCTTTTTAAATATTAGTTTGATTTTTTTACTGAAAACTTTAAAAACAAATCGGCCTACCATGATAGAAAAGAAATTCAAGAGACACTAAGATTTAAAACAGAGGGATAAGGCTAAGAATAGTAAACAAAATGGCAGATATTTTTGGCCAATGTTCAAGATACATTCTTATCATACAAAAAAAAAAAAAAAAAAAAAAAAAAAGATATGGTGTATAGGGAATAATAGATATAAAGTATTAGCACATTTGGCAGGCAATTACCTTCATACTTCTAGGTCTTTCATCAAAGATTTGATCTACGACGCTTCTCACCCACTCTGACATGGGGTTATCTAACTCAGGAAAGTGGTCAAGTTGCTCCAAACGAATTTCATTGAAGGAATTGACTCCTAGCACATCCCTTAGCCACTCGTGGCTCACGGCACTACCAATCCAAATAAACATGTACACTCCGTTTTCTAAAATAAAAAGTAGGTGCAGTAGAGCAGTATATGTGTCGCGAGACTTTAATAAATTCCCGTTATTTACAATCATTGCCTTATTGTTAAGCGATAAACAGACCGGCGTCTTTTTTAGCGTTTCAAGAAAGTGCATCCCCGAAATACAAGCAAATATTTCGCCGAAAAAACTGCGTTTTCTTGCCAAATACTTTAAATGCATAAAACATGGACACTCAAACATGAAAGCCGTAAGGAGATGAATGCATCAACAAGCGCTTTAAATGAAATTGAATATATTTAAACATCTGTAGTAAGACATTCGCCAAGCGAATATATATATATATATATATATATATATATATATAATATATATATATATATATATATATATATATATATATATATATATATATATATATATATATAATATATATATATATATATATATATATATATATATATATATATATATATATATATATATATATATATATATATATATATATATATATATGTGTGTGTGTATAAAGAGAGAGAGAGAGAGAGAGAGAGAGAGAGAGAGAGAGAGAGAGAAGACAGCACAAAATACGCAGAAAGAGCCTAATAAAGAAGCATTGTTAGGCCGAAAATCGCTCCGGAATAGATCTGCATTGATCAAACACAGTCGATAATTTAAAAAATTACTAACTCGCCGTTCAATACAGGTTATTTTAATTAAGTGAAACTGTTCACTGAAAAAGCGCAACTATTATCCTTGTGTTCATTAGAGCATATTGCAATTAATTGCAGTAGCTTATTGAATGAGCAGGATTGTTGTGTAAATGCAGTTTGGACATCAAAATTAATCTCTTACAAAAAAAAAGAAAAAAAAAATCTGGTGAACCCATAAAACCTTTGAAATTACCGAAAATACTGTTACCTTACACTAATAAACAAAAGTAAAAAGTTTATACAATTGAAAGTAATGAGGAACAATAAAACTTAAAACAAACAGAACTTATTCCGTATGTGAGGGGGGTACCCTCTCCTCAACCCTTGCTCTTTACGCTAAAGTCTTGAACTTCTTCAAAAATACATTTCATTCAAATTCAACGGCCCATGTACTTGGGTAGTCTTTCTAAAAAAAATACGAAAAAAAGTCGACCTTTAGTGTGAAGAGCGAGGTTTGAGGAAAGGGTAGCCCCCCCCCCACTCATATGAAAATATTGACAACATTAATGTTCGTTATGTTTTAATATTACTCCTTACTTTCAGCTGAATAAACTGGTTTTTATTTAATTTCTAACTGTTTTTTTATATTCTCACGGAAAGTTCTCCCTGTAAAAAAAATCACCCACGCAGAAAATACCTCTAAAAAAATTCCGTGCGCTTTCCAATTATGAATTTTATATGCGAACAATGGACAACTTGTATGCAATTATTTTGGTCGCGCATAAGGGGCACTGTATTTTTTGATTTATGATCAAATGAGCCCTCTTTATCTTCTAGGACCACTGGTTCAATACGATCACTCGTGGGAAAAGAAATATCACACATCAATGATCTTTCCTCTGGCAAAAAAAAGAAAAAAAATTGCAAAATACCGTATTTGTACATAGGAGCTTAAAACCTCTACAATTCTCTGATACGTTAGATCTGAATAGATCTGATTCATTAAGATCACTTGACTTTTTGGGGGTTCAAAATTCCTCAAAATTTTGATAATTTTTTTATTTATGGAAGTAAAAAAGTGAAAACGTTTAAAACCTATTTTTCAGTAAAGCGCAAATTATATTCTAGTCTTTAAAAGGCTTGGGGATTATCAGCCCTACTTATGTTAATTTTTTCTCGTTTTGAGTTTGATCTGCTATTTATTGCAATTTCTAATCGTTTTGTGTTTACATATTTACTGATAGCGATTTTTGGCAGTTTTACGCTTGGAAGATTATTTTCCTTTATTTCTGCTCGCTTTGGCTAAGCTCTTTACTTTTCTTTGAAAAACTTGTTTTGTAGAAAAAGCTTTTTAAATTAATTTCTGTTCGGTTTTTATTGACATAGCAGTCTTATTCATATTTTTTTTTTTTTTCGGTTTTTTTCTATACTTGTATGTTGGAGAAATTTTTTCGACAATTGGAAGCAAACAGTAATTTTCAATTTAATTTTATAACTCCTGAAGTTGACCGGAAAAATGAAACTTAATATCATTCCCAAAAGATTCTATCTATGCTTTTTGACAACCTGGATGCACTTACACTCTTTTTATTTATTTTAATTATAATAGTAGAAGTAGTAACAGTAGTGTTTTTTCCCCAAAAGTTTCAACTTTATAACCCCAGTCGTTCCTGACATAATGCTAAGGTGTCTTATTGGCAAGCATTGGGAGGGGGGGTGGACATGCCCAATATCATTAAAGACATAGTTACTGGATCGTTCTACTATGCTGAACAAAACAACTGTCTCAAAATTTTGACTGGATGCGTTTGGAAAATGAAAGGGCTCGAGAGAAGGGCTGCTTGCCCTCCAATCTCTTGTTACTCTTGAAAAGGGCACCAGAACTTTTAATTTTGAATCGAATTATCTCCTTGAAAAGTTTCAACGATATTCATGGCTATTATAGAGTGGTAGCACCTAAGATATTGTTTATATGCCCTTTTGAAAACCTGCATTCATACATTTTTTCGTTCAATTAAAACTCATCCTAAACGTTCCCTGAGTATCGCCTTAATATCCTTAGCGTCATTAGTTACAGTAACTGTATTGGTAGTATTGGAAGTATACAAGCAATGCCTTTTGGCTAGTTCTAAATCCCCCACAACTTAACATTAAAGGTCTGACTTAATAATATAAGTTGTTCTTCAGATTTTGCTTTGTCACCTTTTTGAAAGTCCAATGCTCGTAGTTTGTTTTGATTTAGTTTAAGATCCACCTAAATATTCCTTAAAAACTAAACCTTAATACCCTTAGTTTGTAAAGTAGCAATAGTTGTTGAAGCATTAGTAGCAGTATGCACACAGGATCTTCGGTTTCTTCAATCTCCCCTTCAGCACATGCTAAAAATTTCAGATTAATACCATACACCGTTCCTGAGCATTTCTGGTGCGTCCACTTAACAACCTGTGAGGGCATAGTGTGTTTTGAATTAGTTTTATACAGTTTCTATATACCCGAAAATTGTCGCCTTAATACCCTTAGTTTTAATAGCAGTAGTAGTAATAGAAGTAGTAATAACAACAACCGTAGTAGTAGTGTGAGTAGAAGCAGTAGCATTAGGATGCAAATATTTTCTTTTAATTAGTTGGACATCCCTCACAACAAGGCCTATGTTGTGATAACTTCACATACCAAACTGTTCCTTAGGATATTGCTGTTACACCCTTTTGACAACCTACATACAGACGGCATTTTGTGATTCAGTTCACCTTCCCCCTTCAAATTCCTTGATAATTTCATCTTTATACCCTTAGGCATATTGTAATATGTCACAGTAGTAGTATTGATATTACTAGTAATAGTATTGAATAGTGGTAGTACTATAGTAATATAGTAACAGTATTAATAGTATTAGCAGTATTACTAGTGGAAGCAGTAGTATTAACCTATTGCCTTTTGGTAAGTGGAACATCCCTTTCATCCCGTCCTGAGAGTTTCAACTCAATACAATTAGCAATTGGTGACATTGCTGATATGCCCTTTTGATAACCCATATCAAATGTAACCATATTAATGTAGCAGTAACAGTAGTATTAGCAGTAATGTACACGTATTGCGTTTTTGTGAGATAATCCTCCCCTCTATGCATTCTCTCATAGTTCCAGCTTAACACCAAAATCAATTCTTGAGATACGTTATTTTGGCAAAGAGCAGGTACATAACGTCTTTGGATTTAATTCAAATTTCCCCTTTATACTACAAATGGAGTAGTGTGGTAGCAGAAAAACATCACAATGGGGGAGGGGGGCTGAATTCGTTGTGGCGGCTGGAACAAAGAGCATGGTTAACTTAAAAGGGTGAGGACTGGCGCCTATCTCGACAAAAAGACTCAGCGCCATCTATCCTCTCACAAATACTGAAGATGGAGTAGTGTCTTCTTGGAAAGTAAACTTCAAACAAAAGAAAAGTGAGAGCATTTAAAACGTATTTTGTTTTGTCAACCGACTTGTTCTGATTCAGTTCACCTTCCCCCTCAGAACTTTTTGAAAATTTCCCCTTCATACCCTTAGGCATGCTGTTATAGTAGTCACAGTAGTAGTATTGAATAGCGGTAGTACTACTAGCAAAATTAGTTTTAAGCTATTGCCCTTTGGTCAGTACAACATCCCTCATATCAAGACCTGGAAGTTTCAGCTTAATAGAATTAGCCATTGATATGACATTACTGATATGTCTTTTTTGAAACCTGTATGTTCATATACTTCTTTAAACTTTCGTCTCAATGCTCTTAACCCTACAAGTAGTTGCAATAGAAATAGCAGTAGTAGTAGTAAATGTAGCAGTAACAGTAGTACTAGCAGTAGTGTGCACACATTGCCTTTTGTAAAGATGTCTCCCTCTTTAAGTATTGTCTGAAAGCTCCAACTTAATACCCTCTAATCACCAATGACTAGTAAAACAGACACTATCCCTTTCAGTTTCCAATTGATTGAGCCTTTGTAGAACTTTCTGCGACAACAAATGACCATCTCATAATTTCTATTAGATGGATTTCGGGAATTACGAGGTGTGAGGAAGGGGTATTCACCCTCCGATCACTTTGAATCTTAAAAAGAGCACTAGAACTTCTGATTACCAATAAAATGAAAACCATTCGAAGTTAATATGAAAACCCTTTCTATAAAAATCTTATATGCCCAACGGCATAACTTACAACGCTTGCCCTGAAGGGGGCGTTGTCATCCTCAAAGACATAATTTCTGGACCGTTTAACTACTCTGAACAAAATGTCTATCTCAAAATTTTGATTGGATGTGTTTGGGGAAATAGTGGGCGTGAGAGGGGAGTTGGCTAACCTCCAATCACATTCGACTATTAAAAAGGGCACTATCCCATTCAATTGCCAATCGAATGAGCCCTTATTGAAGTTTCTACGACAACTTCTTCGATAAGATGTGCCCTGGTCTAAAAAAAAATAAAAAAATAAAAAATTAGCAATTACACTGAAATAAAACAATTTTGATAATTGGACATCTGGATAACAACATTTGAACTATTTGAAACATTTCTAGTGTCAGTGCAACCCCTTTTCCCTACTGTTCTTCTCAGTTTCCTTATTTATTGGCACATGACCTTGTACTGTATTCTTTTTTTTGTGCTTACTCCATTTATAGATTCTTTTAGAGATATTTACGTTTCTATTGGGGGTATTCTTACTAAAAGAATTAAAAAAGAAACGACAAGTTTTCCCATCCCCCTTGATTTTGAAAAAAAAACATGTTGAATGTTAAATAGTCTTGGGCGCCTCGTTAATCAAACAGTTCGTGGTAACGAACTGTACGTAGTAAGGAGCGATCCGGCTCAATAGTAGCCGAAACTCTAAAAAAATGAAATTTTGATACTAAAGTTGCATCAAAAGAACTGCGTTATTATGCTGACTTTAAATATTTAAGTTTTTTCATGTTTAGTCTTACCCATCAAAAGTTACGAGTCTAAGAAAATTTGCCTTATTTTAGAAAATAGGGAGAAACACACCATAAAAGTAACATATTCTTGACGAAAACCACACCATCAGACTGAGCGTATTAGAGAACCCTACTGTAGAAGTTTCAAGCTCCTACCTACAAAAATGTGGAATTTTGTATTTTCTTTGCCAGAAGACAGATCACGGATGCATGCTTATTTGTTTTTTTGTTGTTTTTTTTTCCCAGTAGGTGATCTTATCGACCCAGTGGTCCAAAAATGTCGCGAGGGGGCTCATTTTAAGGGAAATTAAAATTTCCAGTGCCTTTTCTAAGTGACCCAAGAAAATGGAAGGGCACCCAGGCCCCCTCCCACGCTCATTTTTTCACAAAGTCACCGGATCAAAATTTTGAGATAGCCATTTTGTTCAGCATAGTTGACAAACCTAATAATTATGTCTTTCGGGACGACTTAATCCCCTACAGTCCCCGGGGGAGGGACTGCTAGTTACAGACTTTGACCATTGTTTACATATATAATACACAAATTTCTTTCTAATTATTCATGTGCGGTGAACCAAAATCAAAACATGCATAATTCAAAAACGTTCAGAAATTAAATAAAACAAAACAACATTTTTTAAACTGTAAGTAAGGAGCGACATTAAAACTTAAAACGACCAGAAATTATTCCATATATGAAAGTGGCTGTCCCCTCCTCAACGCCTCGCTCTTTACGCTAAAGTTTTTTTTATTGTTTTAAAAAGCAGAGTTGTGATAAAGAGCATAAAGAGCGAGGCGTTGAGGAGGGGACAGCCACTTTCATATATGGAATAATTTCTGTTCGTTTTAAGTTTCGTTTAAGTTAATGTCGCAAGTTACTTGCAGTTAAAAAAAACTTGTTTTTTTATTATTTAATAGAATGAAAAGAGCTGTAGACCCTGTCTTAGTTGATTTAATGGCTTGTATTAATTAGAAAATGATCCTTCATTTTTGGGCAATAGCGTGAATATCGTTAATAGTGCCAAAGTAGAGCACCGCTCTATTTTTGTTATTCATCTTAATATTGAAACAATACCCTGATTTATTTTCTTTTGGCGCCAAAGTTGGAGAAAGTGTGGTCTCTTCTAGCTGGCTCTTATCTTCCCATAAGGAGACTAATAAATAAATCTTGGTTTAAATATCAAAATAAACTATGCGCATGATTGTCAAAAGCCGTATCATCATGGTTGAAGCATTAATTTAAACAGCGGCTTGGGTAAAAGTGATGGGATTAAAATAAGACAAAATTTTTGAAAGTAAGTGACAATGTGGTTCGTTCCTTACTAGGTTCTTGCTAAGAAAAATAAATTATCATAAAGCCCCATCTAAATTGGTGACGTAGCTTTTGAGCTGATGAGCTTGTTGTCAAAATAAATGCAGAAAAGAATTTTTCATTAAAAAAAAAAAAAAAAAAAAAAAAAAAAAAAAAAAAAAAAAAAAAAAAAGAAGAAAGGTATTAGTCCTAACCGAGGGTGTACCCAGGAAGTAGGGGGGTTCTGGGTTTGCCCTCTTCCAAAACTTTTGTCTGACTCGTAAAAATGTAACAAAAATGAACATAAAATGATACGTTTTTGTACTCCCCCCCCAAACAAAATCCAAGATATACCCTTGGCCCCAACTATGTTAAAGTAAAACACCGTTCTATTTTTCTTACTCACCTTAGCATTGCAGCAAAACCAAAGGACAAGCTGGAAAGGGCATTAGGAAGGAAAGAAAGACGGTCTTTTCAATCTAATGGTCTCTACTAACGAATAGACTAATAAAGGAGAGGAGGGGGTGTTATGAATTATGACAAGTTGAAATCTTTCTCTGCGGTTTATATACATGCTTCCTGAGGGTAAAAACCCTACGACCCTTTTAACACCAATTAGATGAGGTTTCAAGGAAGGAAAAAATATAACGCTCACTGGAGGAAAAATATAACGCGCGCTGGGGGAATTGACTGATAGATTTGAACTATCTTACCTAAGATATATACGGCGTCTTGTGTCATTCTATCATAAGAGCATCTAATTGGTGCAGGGAATGATGACCCCTCGTTTTCATTCGGATCTTGCATTTGGTGAATGGGTAATAGCCTTGGGTACAAAAAGAAGAGGCTTGTTCTTGCGTCCATCGTCTGCGCGATATGCATAGCCAATGCACGGTCATCAATCATGATATCCAGGGCTATAACGAGAAATCAAAGGAGATAACGTATTCATTATTTAACTAGGACATTTCTTAATTAAAATATTCATTATTAATTAATACATTAATTAATTAATTGAATCATTAATTAAGCTTCGACGTCATTGCCGTCGCATTACTTTTAGCGAATTTTAATTTTAAATCAAAGCAAAACTTCTCAAGAAGACATTCGTAGGTAATAAGAAAAAAAAATCAGATGAGTAGAAAAAAAATTAAATGACAACCAAACTTCTTAAGAAGACCTTCGCAGGTATTAAGAAAAAAAAATCAAGCCATGTTTCCTTCTTAGACTTGTGAAGTGAATTATTGTAATACCATTTTTTGCTTAGACTCAAAATTTTGGTAAAGAAAAAAAAATTACAAGAAACTCAAGGTGATTTAAACTACCAATGGATAAAACTGTTGAGGTTGAACTCGAGCTGCTACTGATATCTAATGCCTCAAATAGTGTATCACCACAAACAAACAACGTACTGAGAACGCTAAGTACAGCGCGTTAGTTGGTATTTCTGTTTTTATTATTGTCTGTTTTATTATCTTTACTATTGTTATCTGTTTTAAAAATACATGTTTTTAAAAGAAATTGCTGTTTTAATTTTGTGGCTATCAACGGTATTTAGTTATGCATAATTGTCATTTTCACTGCTGTTACATAAGAACGGCATATTTAGAAAAAATGTGTAAGTATTGAGGGAGAAGGGAGCTGGTTAAGGGTGCCAATTCACGCAAATGTAGGGGAGAGGTAAAATATATTTTTCGAGTCTATGGAGTGTGTGAGCTATTTTGTTCTTCTACTTTTCCCCAATGAATTTTTTTTTTAATCGAAATATAGGAGGGGGCAACAAAAGATATACATCCACCCCTCCCGCCCCGATTGGCATCACTGCCCTACTTACCTCTTTAAAGTATTTGTTTCAATTTTTTAAAGAAATTAGTAACAAATTAAAATTTAACATTTGTAACAACTTTTGTTTCAATTTGTCAAAATTTGTTACAAATTTCAATTCATTTCAATTTTGTTACTTAAAAATTTGTTTTTAATGGTTAGTTAGGTAGTTTAAATTATTAAGTAACTTCGAAAGGCTGAAAAAGAACATGAAGCAAGAATCAATCTGATTGGAGGGGAGTGGTGTTGAACCTCCGTAAAAATGAAAATGGATGAATTATAGGAAGACCTAAAAAGAAATGCGATAATTATCATAAAAGCCTTGTGATTACACTTATGATATGGCTTATTTTATTAGACAAGGATGAATTATTTTATTCTTCTACCGAACTTTATGTCTGTAATTTCCATTAAATCAAATATTTTAAAGAAGGGAATTTAAATGCATCTATTCAGCGTCAATCATGAATACAAACGATCAAATAAAAAATCAGATAAAAAAAAATGCGAAGATTAAATACGAAAACAATTTAAATCATACAATGACTCAATATGAAGATTAAATGCAAAAATGAGATATGACTAAAAGTTGCTTTGATTAGGTCCGACTTTGAGAAGCTTTGTAAGTCAATTAACTGTCACTAACTGTGAATTATTGTAATTTTTCATTAGTATTACATAAAAACGGTATAACTAGAAAAATGTGATCCAACCAAGGGGAGAGTCTAGTGAGCCCCCAACCGACCTCCATAATTTTTACTCCTAATTTGAAGAAAAATGAAAAAAACCAGTATTTCAGTTAATCCCCCTTCAAATTAATTTTCCTATCCTTAACTTACTCAAGATAATTAGATTAAGTCTATGAGAAAAAATTCTTTTGTTTCCATATGAAAGATTAGTGTTTATGTAGAAATAAAAAATAGTTGCTGTTTTTGAAAGAATAAAAATAACAATAATACATGGGAGACAGATTACTGTTTACCTGATCAACATTATAGCCCTATCTCTGATAATCATGTATAACTAGAGAATAGTAGGTATGAATAGTAACAGATAGGCTTAGCCTGATGGTGGCCTCTGTGAAATCATTGGCTTTTATTGCTGTAGTTACAAATAGTGCTTCAGTATTCGAAAAGAAGGAACTTCAAACAGGGATCAAGAACAAATCAAAAACGGATCAAAAACAAATCGAGAACCCTTTCAAAATGGCCCTTTCAGCAAAAAGAATAAAATTTATAATATGTCCACGAAACATGCTGATGCAAAATCATTGAGACATTGGTAAACCAGCTTTAATAAGTGGTGATCCCATAATTGACCAACATTTTTTTTTTCACAGATAGCGAAAAGTATTGAATAAGAACTTACCACCAGACAAAGCATCACTTTTAAGCAAACACATAGAGAATAAAGGCAGCAGTTTCAGCTGCTCAGGCAGGATAAGTTGTACAGTATTCGGTTGCGTATTTGTGTTTTTTCTATAGTTGGCCAAAATCTGAGCAACACGTTTAATTATATTATCTCGAACGCCCTTTGGTGATGAATCCAATATTGTTGAAACGGCTAACATGTAAAAAAGAAAGCATACAGCAATTTTACTAATAAAAAAAATCTAATATAGCCTATATATTGGTTTTTAAGGCTCATTTAAATAACACTATGGCCGTATCTAGAGGGGTATCAGGTTTAAGTCTCCTTCCCCCACCAAAAAATGTGCCCGACTCGTAAAAAAGAAACAAAAATGCCTATAAACAAATTTTGATGCAGTTTTTGGCCCCTCACACACACACACATTGAACAAAATCCTGGATACACCCTTGAACAACACAATACTTTATCGGAAAGAAAGACTAAGAATCTTTTCAGAATTTGTCAATCGGTAAAGGGAGACAACCGTGACGATTTCAAGGTTCAATTGTGGGGTCGTTTAATAAAAATAGAAGATGAACAAAATTTAAAATAGCTCTGTGTCAAGAGCAATTGCTCGAAGTGCTCTGTGGCACGTCGAGACCCGTAAACATTTAGTAAAAATTCTTTACTAAAATGCAGTAAATTTCCCACTACACTCGACGACACTACCACACACTCCTTCAATTAATAACAACAATTAACCTTATCAATAGGGTTCGTCCATTCCCCCTAACGTACAAACACTGCATCTAAAGAGAATAAAAAATACAAGTCAAATATTTACATTCAAATTAAAAAGAAAATCAAATGTAAAAACCCTGATTTCGACTGGAAGCCCTGGATAATGTAAGCAATAACATTATTAATAATATTTTAATAATATTAAAAAATAAGAGAGTGGACAATAAAAGAGTAGATAGTAGTAGCAAAAAAAGTAGACAAAAATAAGAGAGAGGGTAAGAGAGTAGAACTGAAAGACAGAGCGAGCCAGTTTTCTATTTAACAAACAAGCTGCGTTAGACCATGGATGCCGCTCCTTGAGATTTTCTCAAAATCATATTATTTTTATTGTAAGCTTGGGATCTTGGAAACAGTATATTTATTACACATTACTATCAAGAGTATATAATTAATTGCAATTAAATAAAATATAATTAAACTATCAGGCTGATACACAATTGCGAGACTCACTTGAGTGTTTTACGATTTGATCGTAACCATTACGATCCACCCCCCCAGAAATTTGTGTCCGACTTTTAAAAACGTGACAGAAATGCACATGAGCAAATTTTTGACAGGTAAAAAAAAAATCGTAAAAGAATAATAGGTTGCAACTTTTAAAAAAAAATACGATTTTTGCACTCTTATTGCTTTTATTAAAAAAAAATTCTAGGGTTCGAAACTTAGTACTAACTCTAAGATTATAGATATTAAACTTTTTAACAATCATTATGAGAATAACAGAAACGTCTGGTAGTAAAGTTTGAATAAGAATTGACAGACTGGGAAGTTCCTAATTTACATTGAGATAACATAAATTTTGTTTGAAATATAATGTTTATTACTCCCGGATATCGTCTACAAAACCAAAAGGAAAAAGAAGTGTTTTCATGTTTTGTAGAATGGAAATTAAAAGACATAGCTAAAAATCAATATACTTCGTGCAGTCTCATACCCATACATAAGTTGGGAAGAGTTCCCTCCTTAAAATATAGGCCCAAAGGGTATCTCCCTGTGGGGTATTGAAAAATGGTGAGAGACAACTTTATCTGTCAACTTGCAAATTAAGGGATGGAAGCAACATACTAGAAAAGTATACAAGCCTGAAATAGTATAAGAAGCTCTAACCTTGCTTTAACATTAGATTAATAAGAGCGTCTGAATCTACCAGTTTATACACGTCTGAATACTGGCTTACAGTGGGTAGAGCCAGGTTGTGAATTCGCACCCTCCTACTTCCATCTAGGCTAGTGTAGAGAAATGCCAATTGAAAATAGGCCTCTTCGTCTGGAATTTTGTCTTCGTATTTGATTTCCACTGTAATTGCCTAAAAAAAAAGCAACTTAAGTCTCACTAAAATGAAAAGCAACTGAAAAATTAAATAAAAAATCTAAAGCTGAATTGTGTCTAATTCTATTATTCTCTGCTACTTCATGTTTTTCAACCTGCTTCCGCAGAAGGAAAGGCATCAAGAGGGGGGGGGGGGTCAGAAAAAGGCAGCAGTCAATTGTACCCTTTATGCTAATTGCACTTTCCGCATTTAAGACACACTCGAAGAAATTCCTCGCGAAGAGTTTTTTTCTCTCTCTCTTTCTCAAATTTATTACAATGTAAAATCCGGATTTCATTTATACCTTTAAGTTATTTATCTATTTCTTCGTCTTTATTTATTTCTCTCTTTCTCGAATTTATTACAAAGTAAAATGTGGATTTCTATTATCACTTTTAGTTACTTATTTATTTCTTCGTCTTTATTTAATTCTCGCTTTTTCGAATTTATTACAAAGTAGAATCTGGATTTCTATTATAACTTTTAGTTATTTATTTATTTCTTTGTCTTTATTTATTTCTCTCTTTCTCAAATTTATTACAAAGTAAAATCTGGATTTCTATTATTACTTTTTTGTTTATCTATTTCTTCGTCTTAATTCTTTTTTACTCTTTCTCAAATTTATTACAAAGTAGAACCTGGATTTCTATTATAGCTTTTAGAATTTATTTATTTCTTCGTCTTTATTTTTGTCTCTCTATCTCAAATTTATTACAAAGTAAAATCTGGATTTTTATTATAACTTTTTTGTTTATCTATTTCTTCGTCTTAATTCTTTTTTTACTCTTTCTCAAATTTATTACAAAGTAGAATCTGAATTTCTATTATAGCTTTTAGTATTTATTTATTTATTCGTCTTTATTTTTGTCTCTCTATCTCAAATTTATTACAAAGTAAAATCTGGATATATATTATAATTGTTAATTATTTATTTATTTCTTCGTCTTTATTGTTTCTTGATCTTTATTTATTTCTCTCTTTCTCAAATTTATTACAAAGTAAAATCTGGATTTCTATTTTAACTTTTAGTTATTTATTTAGAAGTACTTTATTATCAAGCAGCTGCCGAACTTGTTGCCTTCAGTCAGCTAGCTTACATAAGCACATAAGTGAAATATTAAAACATTGCCTACAGCGATGGCATGTCAGATTTCTTGTATTTATTTCTTAGTCTTTATTATTTCTTCGACTTTATTTATTTCTGTGTTTCCCAACTTTATTACAAAGTAAAATCACGATTTCTATTATAGCTTTTAGTTATTTATTTCTTTGTCTGTATTTATTTCTCTCTTTCTCAAATTTATTACAAAGTAAAATCTGGATTTCTATTTTAACTTTTAGTTATTTATTTAGAAGTACTTTATTATCAAGCAGCTGCCGAACTTGTTGCCTTCAGTCAGCTAGCTTACATAAGCACATAAGTGAAATATTAAAACATTGCCTACAGCGATGGCATGTCAGATTTCTTGTATTTATTTCTTAGTCTTTATTATTTCTTCGACTTTATTTATTTCTGTGTTTCCCAACTTTGTTACAAAGTAAAATCACGATTTCTATTATAGCTTTTAGTTATTTATTTCTTTGTCTGTATTTATTTCTCTCTTTCTCAAATTTATCATAAAGTAAAATCTGGATTTCTATTATAACTTTTAATTATTTGTTTATTGCTTTGTCTTTGGTGAGTGTATTAGATCCTGATTACGCCTCCAACTGAATATTTTGTTTAAATAATTTAACTAATGTCAATTAATTAATGAGGTCAACTGAGTATCGCAGGCAAGAAGGAGGAGGATTATATTGTCTTATTTTCCTTTGTTTTAATTTGTGTTTCTTCAATAGAAAATTATCGTTCATAGTTTTATTTAGCTTGATTGCGACTGTACCAAGAATATGATTTTTAAAATTTATTCTCAAGCATTGATTAATTAAATTAATTAATTAATTAAATTAAGTTTGAAGTTACCAGCTAATGTGAAAAATCATAATAATACCAGGGTCAAAGCAAGGGTAAATAAAAAATGAGATCTACTGGTTCCACAGTCCTAACCAATCAGCATATTAGTACCGATAATCCTACGGGATACATTTAACTCATAGCCTGATTTGTACACAGGGAATGTCTGAATCTTCTCCTTCTTGATCTTTCAGCAGGACCAGGCGTTTTCCTTTGACCTGGCATCCAAAATTCATGTGCTACGTGGGAATTTATTTAATCGTAAGTTCAACAGACTCGCACCAGAGTGTCTGAATAGAAAGCGTAATAGAAAGCGTTGAAGAGAGCAAAGAGAACAACGTTGAAGAGCGTTGAACAGCAAATTATTCATATGATGAATTTCAGGGCTTCGAAATACTATCGTGATTTCGTATGCATTGCCTGGATTTCAGCTCAGAAGATATTTTTTCATCCCTGAGTTTGATATGATGCTTTTCAAAAGAGCTGGCTTTTTGGACCCTGAAATTTATGAAAAAAACGAGCCATATAGACCAAGACTCAACTCATTAGTCCATCTCCTCGCTTCATCAGTGAACACCACGTCTTTCTCCAATAACGTCACAAATGGACCTTGGACTAATCAAAATTTTTCTCTTCCACATCTTTCCCTATTGACTTCATTACTTGGACCAACCAAAATTGATCAGCAGAACCTGCTGATGTTCGCTATGTTTCAAAACACAACTGGGCAGCGAATAAACTCTTCGAGGCAAAATGCGAGCAGTATCAGCAATTTAAGCATGCCCCGCGCGGCAGTAAATATTATTAGGGCATATGATGGAAGATTTACAGTCTTCTTTAGCGAGAATGACCAATTTTATACTTACCCGGAGTTAAAATAAACAGCATGCATACATCTCTCAGTGCCTGAGAGACTGGATCCACTTGGAACATCTATAAACAGTGAGATTGGATTTAGCATTGCTGCGTACTTTATGTGAAAGCAGTGCACACGAATGACTGCAAAAACACCTGAACTTCGAAAGTTTTTAAGTGACAAATCTTTATTAACGTGTCTTGTGTATATTTCATTTTTAATAGAAATGTTGACTTTACACCCATAAACATAAAATAACAGAAAAAAAAGGAAATATCAGTTAAAACAGCCGTTTTAAGTAAAAACAGGTATTTTCTGTTTTTAGAAAAAAAAGACGGAAAAACAGGACTGTATTTCCATTTTTTCCAATTTTTTTCCTTTTTGCCTTTTCTGTTTGGCCAAACCATAAACGACGCCGACCCCTAACGTATATATTCATTTATTTATAGTCCTTTTTCCATATTTATGCTCCATCCTTTTTTTGTTATATTTTTGTAGACGAGTTTCGTCTAAATTAGTTCAATAAAAGCACACAAATATGAGATGTACAGCTGTTAATTGTATTTCCAAATTTGACACTGATAGTTCTATTGGAATCTTTAATCTAGTTATTGAATATAAAAAAAAAAAAAAAAAAAAAAAACCTTAAATATGCGTATTTTTGGTAGTATACATATATAAATATGCGTATTTTGATCGAGTTCTCCTGACAATTAAGGTAGTAATGTCTTTATGTGCCGTTTCAATGCATTTTACTACAAAGCTATTAATAACAAAGCTATAATAACAAAATAATAATAATAATATAATAAAAATATAATATAATAATATAATAATAAAAATATAATAACAAAGCTAGTTTACTCGGCCCTTTTTAAAAACACTTGAGATGGAAAGGAGGACATATATGATGAATAAGTTGACAAAAAGAGTTAAACTTACTTTATTACTGTCCATTGCCCCCATTTCAACGTCACTGCTATTGGACATGAAGTAGCTTCCATAGAAGTTACATGGGTTTAAACCAGTTGACGTCCGTAGCCTCATGACTGTATCGAATGCCGAAGTAAATCGTACACTTCTAACACAGTCTTCGAACAATCTTTGACCATCTTTCTCAGCCTACAAAGAGATTCAAATTTGAGATTTTGAGTTGGAAATTCGACAGTTGCGCTAGGAGATGATAGAATATTAGATCAAAATTTTTTGATACCACATCATCCGCAGGAAGAGCTAGCAGTTTTTCCTGATATAAATTTTTTGCTGCCACATCATGCGCAGGAAGAGCTAGCAGTTTTTCCTGATATAAATTTTTTGTTGCCACAATTCTTGCCACACCATCCGCAGGAAGAGCTAGCAGTTTATCCTGGTATTTGGCACACCAACATAGATAGAATTGTTGTGACCTTTGGCTAGTGAAAAACTTGAATTTTGTTATTTGAATATTTTTGGTTGTTCAGAACCTATTATCACCTATCTAAAAAAACATCATATTCCAACCAAAACAGCCGCGAGCAAAAAAAAATTACAATTTTTTAGCATGCAAAATGCCTTGGCGGGTTCTTAGGTTTGATGATGAAACAAATTTGATCCTATAGTATGACGAAGCTGATAGTCTCGAAATAGTGCCAACTAATAAGGTCGGAGAGGCAAGCAATGCGGAAGATATAGAAGACATCAATAACTTTACGGAAGTCGAACCATCTAACTGATCTGACGTTCTCACGGTGGATGTCGCTAGTGAACTGAAAATCTCATTCATTGAAGATGTTAGCGGGGTCAAAACATACCCCGTTCAAAGTACAACCTAAGAACGGAGGGAAAAAACGCTTATCAGTATCCCAAATGGAAGAAAAAGAAGGCTTCGACGCTAGTCATAAGAGTGAACCTCTACCCAGCTTAGAGAAAAAATAACCTCGCCTGGTCAGGAAAGAGTTTTTCCAAATTCTCCCCGCATTCTACACCGAATAAATGAGGAAACATCTTGTCACTGAAACCTTAAGATATGATAGATAGAAGAATAATTAATGCTTTATCTGCGCCAGAAAGGACAGAGACAAAAGAAATCGTTGAAACTAACCTGCGGAAGTGAGACTCCATTTTTGGAAAGGATTCAAAATGCTTTTTCACTGTTTTAGCATCTTCTTCCTTTGTTTTGTTATAGGGAGTCTTAATTACATTTAGTCGAGGCCCTCCTGTACCAGTTTTCCTACTATCCCTCTGAGAATGGTATATTCGTTGTTAAGGAAAAATAAAGTTGTCAGAAAAAAGTTTTTACTAACTCTTCTTGTAATACCCTTTCATGTGACATAGTATCTCCCGGAAACTTTCCTTCGAGTTCCTACATTTGCGTTCCGTTTCATTTTATCAGACTTAAATAGTGACGAAGACCACACTGCCTTTCATTACAAACAAATACAAAGTAGAAACAATAGGGAAAATCTTTTCAAGCAGTGGAAATCAATTCTGTGAATATTTCGACCCTATGTCCAAGGGCCGTCTTCAGCACAATACGAGAACGAGATAGAAAATATGTATATATAAATAAACTTACATTAAAATGTGAGAAGGAAAACTAATAATGTTTTTTTAAAAACTTTTTTTTTAAACAGCCCTAGCATCCTTACTTCAACGAAGTTCAACCAGGACTCATCGTGCAAATTTTTGGGTGTGGAAGTGGTAGGAGGCTTAACTTTTTTTGGCTTTTATAAAGGGTATTTATAAGACCAGATCTAACTTCATCAGGGTTAGAAACAGATAGATAGTGTTTATGCAAAGCGGACTCTAGAGAGGAAACTATATCTGCCACAGGAACCTGTTTCGGTAGAAAAGAGAATTTTGGACCTTTTTCCAGTGTTTCGATTTCCTGGGGCTTCAATGTCTAAGAAGAGAGGTTAACAATAGCAGGTTCAGGAGTGAGTCTTGGAGAATAAATATGGTTTCTCATCGAAGATTCATTTCTCAAGCCTTCCAGTTTTTTATAGAGGCGTTCTTTGGACAAGCGAAAATCATGGTTAAACAAATTCCTTTCTAATCTAACAACTTGAGCAAAATCAACAGTGGACAGGTTTTCCAGCAGAAAAGTTTCCAACGATTTTCCCTCTGAAGAAATTATGTCTTTTTTGTTTTTTGTCCTTAATAGTATGGACTAAGGTTTTAACTGTAGTGTATGGGCGAATTGAGCTTCTTTCCGGGTATTTAAATATAATTTATATCTATAAGACTTGAGAATAAGATTTTCATTTCTACAAGATTCTAAAAAAAATTATTGATTGATAATATTAGCACGTTTTTTACCTAGACTAATAAAATAAAAGATATCAAAGGTCAACTGCTCCCCATAGGCTAGACGAAAATAGCGACGAAGACCACACTGCCTTTCCATAACAAACAAATACAAAGTAGAAACAATAGGGAAAATCTTTTCAAGATAGTAGAAATCAATTCTGTGAATATTTCGGCCCTATGTCCAAGGGCCGTCTTCAGCACAATACGAGAACAAGAGAGAAAATATGTATATATAAATAAACTTACATTAAGATGGGAGAATTAAAACTAATAATGTTTTTTTTTAAACTTTTTTAAAAACAGCCCTAGCATCCTTACTTCAACGAAGTTCAACCAGGACTCCTGGTTGAACTTCATTGAAGTAAGGATGCTAGGACTATTTTTAAAAATAAGTTTAAAAAAACATTATTAGTTTTAATTCTCCCATTTTAATATAAGTTTATTTATATATACATATTTTCTCTCTCGTATTGTGCTGAAGACGGCCCTTGGACATAGGGCCGAAATATTCACAGAATTGATTGCCACTGTCTTGAAAAGATTTTCCCTATTGTTTCTACTTTGTATTTGTTTGTTTATCAGACTTCACAGTTTACAAGCAGAACATTTTCTTCTCTTGTGCATTGAGTTTCCGGAAGTCCTCAAAAAAAAATTCTCACATTATGACTGATCAGCAGTTTACACAAGTGCTAAGAGCTTCAACAAATGTCATCCTTTTCCTTAACATATCCTTCCTATTATTCATATTTGCATTCCAATAATTAGACCTTCTTCTTCTCGGATGTCTGTAATAAAAGCTATACAGTTACGACAAAATACCCCAGGTTGATCCTCCGGTCAGTTACGACAGTTTACTCTTTCACAAAATTGAGAAAAATGCACTTAAGATAAAGTTGGATTTTTGATTTACTCAGCCGGGGGGCATCCTACAAACAAACGAACTAAACCATTAGAAAATAACTCTGGTATGGTTTGTGACTCAATTTTGACTAGGGTTGTCAGTTACAAAATACTTGCTTACACAAGGCGATATGTGAGCAATTAGCAAATTGCGTAGCTTATAGCCCTTTCCACAGACTATACAGAGGGGGAGGGCATATAATCAATAAAGGCATAGTTATTGGGCCTCTCAACTATACTGAATCAAATGACTATCTCAAATATTTCATCGGGTGTCTTTGGAGAAAAACGGGGCGTGGGGGAGGGGCTAGTTGCCCTCCAATGAGGCTGAATCCAATCAAATGAGCCCTCTCCCGATCTTCTCAGATAGCAGGTTCGATACAATCATCCCGGAAAAAATGAATAAATGAAAAAAAATATGCATCCGTGTTTAATTCGTGATCTTTCTTTTGGCAAAAACGCAAAATTTCACATTTTTGTATATACAAGCGTGAAACCTCAACAGTAGGTCTGATGTGCCATTTTTGTATATACAAGCTTGAAACCTCTACGGTAGGTCTGATGTACCGAACCAGATGATGTGACTTTCGATAAGATCGCTTGAGTTTTGGGAGTTTTCCCTTTTTCCCAAAGTCGGGCAGATTTTCTTAGGCTTGTAGCTTTTGGTGGGTAACATTTAACTTAATAAACCTCATATATTAGGAACCAGCATAAAAAAGCAATTCTTTTGATGTTTCTATTGTTATCAAAATTCCATCTTTTGGAGTATCGGTTACAATTGAGCCAAGTCACTCCTTACTTACAGTTCACGAAGTTGGATTGGAGGATGAATTTCCAATATAATGAAATCAATTTGCCACGATCTTCCTATTCATTCACACTTATTTGGCTTTTTTTTGCAAAATATGAACTTTTGGTCAGATTGAATAACAAAGGCTAGAGGTCTAGTGACACTGCCAGGGTCAAATCGTCCCGATAAATGTCTATTGAGGTCAGACAAAGAGTTTAAGCGAGATGCCAGCGAGTCATTTGTCTACCGCGTCCAACAAGTTGGCAGCTATGTGGACGGACTACAAGAATGTCATTGTGGCAAGAAATTTGATGCAATCGAGCCAACCGGTAAAATCACGAGGTTCAGTCAAGCTGAAAAGTAGTGTAGAATCAGCAGCCCATACTGACCGCAAACTACAGTAGGTATATAGACGGTGTCTACCCGTTGGGGAGGTTATTGTCAGACTATTGCAGGGTACTTAGAGCCAGACAATCGGGCAGGCCACTTTCACCAACCTCATCAGCTATCCAAAAGCTGCGTCATGGCAGTTGGCCGTAGTTCCAGGACAAAGTGTTCCCAGGTACTTGCTATTCAGGGAATCGCTGCCTCACTCTAAAAAAAACGTCTAGCGCTGATTACGAGCCCTCCTCCACCAAGTTCGACTCTAATGTCGAACTCCTCCAAGTCCAGATTTCAAACCCTGATGCCCGTAATAAAGCAAAGGTGACCTGTTTTATGCAAAAA
Organism: Artemia franciscana; assembly: GCF_032884065.1. Taxonomy (NCBI): domain Eukaryota; kingdom Metazoa; phylum Arthropoda; class Branchiopoda; order Anostraca; family Artemiidae; genus Artemia; species Artemia franciscana. The sequence continues at coordinate 4,113,959 of NC_088872.1, forward strand.
GAGTTTCAGAATAAAATGTCTAGACTGAAAACTTTCACCTCCACACTTACTGCTTTCCCTTTTCGCATAATGTTTGGAATAATTCGTTCATGTTATCAAATTATTTTCATTATACAACTGAACTTTTCTTTATTTTCGCAAAATATCGATATAGCTATCAAGTTTCCAGGTTGTTCCCTACTGATGGTTAAGTCAAACTATTTTATTAGGTAAGATAAAATAGAAACTGAACTGATTTTTTTATTTCTAGTCAGATGAAATATCCAGTTTTTGTACTTAAGTTTAATTCTAGGCACGGATATAGTGTAAACTTTTTATACCTTAAAACAAACTTAATGTACTGTAAAATACCCGAGTTTATAACCATTTTGATAGTTGGAAAAACACTTTTTTTTAGGTCTTACTTGATCACTGGTAAACCATTGAGGTTGTTACAGACCCCTGGCCACGTTACCGTTGTCTGTTCCCACGAAAACAGCTTCAGTTCAGGCACAGATTAAGGACGAATTGCGCTCCGTAAATATAATTGCAACTTTCAATAAAAATCCCCTCGCCAATCTTCGAAAATTCTCAGATCCCCTCCTTATCATTACAATATACCCCCGTATAAAAAACGTCCATGCCAAGATTTTATCCTCCCAGAGTTTAGACGGAATAGAAATTTTTTTTTTCTTTTCAAAGACCAAAACAAAAATTTATGGCAACGTAGACAGTTTTGTTCATAAATATAAAAACAAAACGCACATACGGACAAATTCTGACAAATACATATAGACAGATAGACACGCACGCACACATATACACAAGACAACAGTCACAACAGGGGATTCACTGCGTGTAAAAGTAAAAAAAAAAGGGAAGATGAACATATTATTTAAGTACTAGCCCAAAAAGCAAAAATATAAAGCAAAAAAAAAGTCTGATCTTTGACAACTATTCACATCAGATAGATCATTCACGTCATCTGATTAACATTCCTATCAAAGTTAGTATTTTGGTGATTTAAAGAAGTTTCTAGAATTTTATAGTGTTTCCTTATAAATAGTAGAATGATTAGATATTTAAAAAAAAAATTGGACAAACGAATGGGGCTTAGACTTAGGAGTCTCTGCACTCCACATTGTTGATTATAGCTTGGGAAGAGCTTTCATAGGGCACTGTTGATACTAGAAGGCTAGAAAGCTTAAAATGGCGGTTCTGGTATCAATTGTGTTTTAAGATAAAACTGCCAAATTTCAACTATTATTTAATCTCTTGATATATGGTAAGATACTCAGTAAGCTAGTTGGACAGCTATTCACCACTACAGTAGTTAAATCACTGCGAAATCTATTATACCACCTAGACAGTGGATTATTTCACCAATGGATTCGTCAAAGTCTTCTTAATAAGTATGGGATTTGAATATTTTAACCATCCACAACACTTACAATTTAAGGCCCCCCTCCAAAAAAAACAAATTAATTTAAGAATCAGTCTTACAATTCTTTAAAACCTTCTAAACCCGAGGAATCTTGCATAAAGACTACTATTAAGAAGGAAATACTATGTAGAGAGGTAGCGTTAAATTCCGCGCTAAAAACTCTTTCCAAACATAGCGGTTGTTACTGTGACAATTATACCCTGAATCTCACTAGTGAGACTCAGTATAGCCCTAGGCTATATACAAGAAACACTACAATAACAATATTGCAGCTTAATAATGTGCAGGAGTGTACTATTCAACAAATTTTCATTGTTCTTCTGTATTAATCTAATTCGATAGCTTTTTAATAATATATTTATCCATCTGTTCACATTGTTTGGCTAAGATATGATGTGATGACACTTCATTATAACAACTGTTATCAAAATTCCGTTTTTTAGAGTCTCGGTTACTATTGAGCTGAGTCACTCCTTACTTACAGTTTGTTACCACAATTCGTTTGATTCATATCAGACGAATAGTTACCTTAAAAAAAAACATAAATCTTCTTTTTGAATTTTATCCACTGTTTGTAACATAGACTTGGTCAAATAGGCCCCTGGGCGATTTATCCAATAATAATGGCTACAAATATAAACGAATAAAAACTTACTAGGAAATAAGTGTACTTATACACGGTTCCACCACTCAGTCGACAAATTTGTGCCAGGGTTGCCACATCAATGAAACTTGGGTTCGCCAAAAACAGATCAACGCCAACACCCAATTCAGCACATTTTTGAGCCAAATCATTGTAATATGTGGTCTGTGGTGCAAGGATATTTTTCTCTTTATCTGTCCCTAGTAGCTTCCTGTCATCGCGAACTTTTAAACCTCCTGGTTTGCCACACTCAGGTAAAGTTGATTGAAACACAACAAGTTTTCCATTCTTTTTACTAACAGTCAAAGCCTGCATGCCAGCTTCGATGGCTGGGCCCAACATGGCCTGAGTTCCTTGGTCTTCAGTATACAATTGGGGTATCAATGTCATTAACTGATCTATTTTATTTTTAGCTTGAGTTGGATTAACAAGGAAATAATGGGCCTGAGGGCTAAAATTTTCTAACAAATCAGACAGGGCTATCATTCTAGGGCGTGCATGTGAAAAATCCCAAAAATGGACTTCATCGCTGAATGTAATAAAACCAATGTCAACTAAAGTTTCATCGTTTTCCCGAGGGAGGTTTTCCAAAATTTGACTCATGTATGAACACAAAAAGGTAACTAGTCCATTCTTCATATTGTTATATGAAACATCAATTACGAAAATAAAAGCTGGATGGTTGGGTAAACTGCTCTCTCTGCAATACTCTTTAGAGACTAAAAATTCATAGCTACCAAGGCATAACTCAGGACGTTGATATTTATCAGTTCTTTCACCTCGGTTATCAAGGTATGCAATGTAGTCTTGTGGTACGTCCGAGATTCCCTTACATAGCGGACAGGTAAACCTACGGCCTCCATCTATAAACTTCATGAAGGGTGCCATGTATGCTTTGCATCTGACGCAACGAGGGGGACCTGTTACACTAAAATCAACCACGACAGGTGAAGTTTCATCTTCTTTAAGCAGGGCAAGTGGACTAATTATGAGTCCCAAAGGGATTAACGTCTGCTTCACCAGATCTGGCGAGTTTGGAATGCCATACAGAGTGGATCTTATAAATTTCGGGTTACAATTTCCTTTATCAACTGCACTAAAGTCTGTAGCAGCTAGAGGGGGGACAACACCTTTAGAATTAGTATCAAACGGTTTTCCACTATATCTCTCTAAGTCTTCACGCCAAACAGCAGTTGTGTTGGGAATCATATCAGGGTCTAATCCTGGTGGCTTTTGCTGTGCATACCCCGTGGGTCCAGCATACCCAGGAGCAGCTCCTTGATATGCGCCAGGCTGCTGATATCGTCCAGGAGGCACCATTCCAGGTTGAGGATAGCCTGGACGGGGAACTTGATGAGACCCAACAACCTGAGGGTATTGGCCTTGCACAGGATAGCTTCCAGGTTGAATTGGCATACGTTGCTGCGGCAGAGGACGGATTCCCATCTGCTGCATCGCCTGAGGCTGTTGTGACATGCTTAAAGACTGCCCAGTGGCAGGAAAAGCTTCCGCAGGGGAGGAGGCTAGGGGTTGAATTCCAACGGGTTCCATGGGCCTAATACCAATATTCGACAGTTGATTTGATGTTGGTGGCGTCGGATACTGGGAAGAAATACCCAGAGAACTCTGAGGCGTGCTGACGGTTGGGATTCCATAAGAGTGTCCAGGCATGGTCGGTGGCAACTGAAAGAAAATTAAGATAGATGATATGATACAACAGACCCATATTATTTTAAGCATGCATACATAAAAGAAATCTTGAACAGTTAAGACAAGCATTTATTGATCATTCTACTCTTGCTTTTAACAAATGGATACATACAAACTATCAGGCCTCTTTATTCCTTGTGAAAGATTTTAGAACAGTAATTAATAGGCACTTGCTAAAGGTCAAGTAAGCATAAGTCAATCTTCTAAATTTCAAATTCGAGTCAATAAACTCAACGAATTTTCCATAAAGTTGAAATTTTTGAAAAATAAATGTTCAACAAAATACGATAAGCTCTTAAATGTAATATTCTTTCTAAATACTGAATTACAGAGCGCATCTCTTGAATTTGTTTTACTCCAGTAAAAATTGTGTAAACCACTGGTGCTTTTTTGGCGATAAGCCACAAGCATATGTACTGATTTAGAAAACACTCAAGAACGAGAGATTAATTCATTCGTTCCTTTGGCTATTTCAGCATTTAAAAAGGACGTACACAAGTTGTCACCATGCATAATAAAAGTGTTAGAATACAAATAATCCGTTTAGTAGGAAATAAACAAATTTGTGAATTTTGTTTGACACCAATAAAAAACAAATTTTAAATACAGAACGTCATTGTGTCAACCAAGAAAATTCGGGCACACAAAAGAAACATGTCAATTTTTTGATGCGCGTAATCGACATCTGTAATCATCCAATAAGCGTACACAGTTTACTACTACAACTACTTCTGCTACAAACTCACCGCAGCAACAAGCCACCTGAGGCCAGCACAACTACGCACTCCCCCCCACCATCCCAATCTATTCAAAACATCCGTCTTTACACCCTCCCAAGAAATTCTAACTACCCATGAATCTTCCCTTACGATCTCTTTCCAGCCCATTCAAGGACGACCGTAAAAGTTTATTATTCCATGAATACGATTCCTTTTAATTATTGATAAGTTAAAAAGCAGCCTTTTAGCTGTCCAGTCCTAAACAACAGAAGGACTGTAACTTTAAAATTTTAATGTACAACTATAGGCTAATGATAAGAAGTTACAAAAGTTGAAGAAGGTTAGACCCGCAGATATTAGTGGCTACTGGCAGCTACTGCTCCCGAAAACAAAAACCATAAACACGGATTCTCTACTCCAGAAACAAATTAAAGAGGGTATTTAACATGACCGTAGTCAACATAGTTGGTTAAGTCATAAGCCAGCCTTCCTTGTTGCTAGTTGTAGCTCACTCCAAGATTTTCGCTGGTAAAATTCTAGTTAATTGACTTCTTGCTATCTCGGAAAGGGTTTAGGTTAGGAAAATGATTCTTTCAGGGATGGGTCTACAGCTAAAGTATATCCCGGGAAGGTATTTTGAAGTACCTACCTCCACTCCTTCTCCCTCTAGAGGGCCCTGACTTTGATGACCTTTAAAAATACTTGTGTTATAAAAGTGAAACCTTGCAAAACAGATCTTCTGCTCAATTGAAGTACAGCAAAGTTGTTTTCAGCTTCATAACTTTGCTCAATCCCATTTTATAAGGTTCTAAAGATATGCAAATACATTTCCTAAATTTAGAAAAAAAACATTGATATGGCTCAAAATTCTACTCAAATAACAGGAATTGCATTTTCAGAACAAAAGGCAGCGAAAAAGCAACTAGTAACTGAAAATTAAGGTAAAATGTTGTTTTGTCAAAATTTCAATAGATATAGACCTGTCACGTAAGCAAATTTCAGGGCCCTCTAGAGGGAGAAGGAGTGAAGTTGAGTAATTTAAAATACCTTCCCGGGACCTGTAGACCCATCCCTGAAAGTTTCATTTTCCTAACCTAAACCCTTTCTGAGATAGCAAGAAGTCAATTAACTAGAATTTTACCTTTTCACTTACTATCAGCAGTAACTGATGGCGCTTGATACTTACTTTAAGGTTACACGCCATACAACACTCTTCCACTAAAGGTTAAAGCACATAAGTGTATATTGTGGGAACTGGCTTCAACAAGGAAAAAACGAAAAGTTGTCAGCTATACTTTGGAGATGATCGCGTTCTGAACACACTCATTATGTCGTACTAACAACAAATTTTGAAGTAACAAGGAATGATTGTTTCAATTCGTTAAGTAGCAAGTTACACAACCGCAAACATGTAAAAATATACCAATGTAGTGAAGAAAATACGTGGTAGTAAAGAGGGTGTTATTTTGGCCCTTAGAGGGGGTATGGGATATAATCTCAAGGGTGATTAAAACTAGTGTAGCGTTTCCATAGGGTTCACCTAACTAATTGTACGGGGCGTACCAACTGAGTATAGATGAGAAGCTTAATTAACGGAATAGAGAACCTGAATATAAATTCAGTTCGCTATGTTGAAACTTACACAACCGTACATATGCAAAAAAAAATAACAAATTTAATTTTTGAAGAAAAGATGTCCATATGCAATTACATAGATTTTACTAGTAGCGGATGCCTAATTTAATAAAAAGAAATGTAAAAGAAAAATCATCTTGAAATAAGCTAAAAACAGATAACGAACTTAGAAGGTGTAACTTTTCTTTGAAAATGTATTATGAAAATTGATTATGATTATTGATAATTGATTATAATAATTGACATTATAATTATTTATATTACATTATATAATTACATTTATAATTACATAATATAATTATATTTACGATTACATTATATAATTTACATTATATTATATAATATGACATTATGATTATGATATGACATTATGATTATGATAATTGATTATGAAAATGTTGATGTATTTGAGGAGTTGCACACTGTTGACCTTCGAATCTTTACGCGCGATTAAATAAAAAAAAAGCTTTTAAACCGAAAGTATGGAGCAATATTAAAACGTAAACCAAACATAAATTATTACGAATACGAGGTGGGGGTGGGGGGTCGCCCCCTCGTCAATACCTCGCTCTTTACGCTAAAGTTGGAATTTTGTCCCAAATTCTCTGAGAATGACTCCTGAATCACAAAGGCCGTTTAATTAGAATAAATGACTCCTAGAATAAATGAATGATTTAATTAGAATAAATTTAATCAGGAGAATGACTCCTGAATCACAAAGGCCATTTAATTAGAATAAATAGCTCTTTTAAAAGTACTCAAAAACTTTAGCATAAAGAAGGAGGTATTGACGAGGGGGCAACCTCCCTCATATACGTAATAATTTCTGTTCCTTTTTTCTAACAACGATTTCTACTAAGCTTCAAATTTTTGACTTTCTTTCTTAAGGTTTTTGAATTGTTGTAATCTCTTGTTAAAATATATACAAATATTTTTGAATTACCAGTTTTTTGCTCTTTCCACAATTTAATGTCTTTTCGTACTAAAGACTGTTCAAAGGTATTTGATTACTACAGCAAGTCCAATTTCTAACAACGATTTCCACTAAGCTTCAACCTTTTGATTTTATTTTTTAGGGTTTTGGAATTGTTGTAATCCCTTGTCAAAATATATACGCATATTTTTGCAATTGCCAGTTTTTAGCTCTTTAAGCAATTAATGGAAACTTCTCCATGCATAAAAATCTTAAATTTTCCACATAAGTGTAACAAGTGTGACATCGTCATTGGAATTCTGATGAATACAAAAATAATGTCACTCATATGAATCTTTTTTTCCCCCAAAAAATCGAGGCTTTTAACAAATTTTGTCAAACTTCTGACCTAAATAGATCGTTCTTTAGGCCAGAATATTCTAGGGTACAAATTATCTCGAAAAAATATTGAGCCATTTTCGAGAAAAATAAATAGGCTCCTAACACAATTATTGCTCACTATATATATATATATATATATATATATAGTCACGTCAGAATATATTGTATTACTTTTTACTCTTACTCATTCAGAAATCACCCACTCTGATAGTCTTACTCCTACTCCCCATTCACATAAGTTACCTTTTGGAGCTCCACTGTTTCCAAGGAACGTGTATAATATCTCTCCATAGCAACAACAATTAACCCATTTCATTTCTGATTAAAAAGTCAATATGGTAAATTAATTAATCGTGTTTTGTCGTGATTCTATTTCTATTACACTTTCCGATAGATCACGTGATCCCGTGTTATTATTTCCGTGATAAATCATGACAATGAGGCCTGTGAAACAGAAACAAAAATTTACAAAAATGAGCTGAAAAGCATTTTTAAACTTCAGACTCAAAATACAGCTTATTCATTGGCGACAATTCGTAAAAATTGAGGGGGGGGGGTATATCGGTATCTTCCAAAATCTAGTGAGAGGGTGGGGGCTAATTTGTCGTTTCTTCAGATACTACAATGAAAATAATAAGAGTCATTTCTTGATAAGAACAGCCCTCTCCACCACAAAGATATCTTTTTAATCTAGGGGGGCAAATGCCCTTCTTTGTTCCTGCCCTTTTGCTGGGTAAAATTGGTTTTTGTTTCGTCCACTTTATTAATTTTTTCTGTTTTTTTTTTGTTTTTTTTTTACCGTCATATGTCGGAATGTCGAAGCTAAAGTGCGAATCTAACATACGGTTCAAGGATTTAAATTAGGAATATCTGTAAAATTATTGTCCACACTGAGAACTGTATTGTTAAGGACTCGTCATAGCGCCAACTGCAGGGATAAACACTAATTTATGCATTTGTCAAGATATTTAGTCTTTCGTGTTTACGTCAGCAGACCGTTGGAGAAATTGGTAAAAAAAAAAAGCCCAGTTGAAAACGGAGAGAAGTATAAGAAACGTGCAATGGTCTATTTTTTTAATATTCTTAAAAGATTTTTTTTTAATTAAATTATTTTTTAAATATTCTGTGATCATTCTGTCTTTTTTGCTTCAGTTATTCCAATAGTCCTCTGGTAATTAACAGAAAATGGATATATTACTTCAATTTTGAATTTTTTCTTTATTTTGCAGTTTGGACAAAAAAAAAAAGAAAAAAAGTAAATTTTCTTCTGTGCAATTTAGACTTGACGTATATTCAATAATTTACTGTTATGTTGAATTGCCTTATTCGTATAATGCAGTGCAAAAAATTTTAAAGTTGTTTGTATAGTTGACGCATAAAGCGAATTCGTTGTTCTCAGAGTTAATAATACAACACATTTTAAGAGCGTTACCCCCCCCCCCCCTCTGTAAAAAAACCAACCCTAATCTTAGCTTACGTCACTTTTGTAGGATAAACATAAACATTAAAAATTGATTTAATTATGAATATCATAACGTTAGAAAGTTTGAAATCAGATATACAGCTTGGAAAATTCTCAAGTACAGGTTATTTGCATTTATTCCCTTACCACCGTATAATCCGATTTTTTCGTTGATCATCTATGTTTCTCAAGTGTCTTTTTTATTTACTGTTTCTTCACCAATATCCACTACTCCATTGTGTGGGTGATAAATAAATCAAGTATATTAGTTTTTATACAGAGGACCTTTCATACGAAATAAAACGAATATTATTTTCTTAATCGACTCTGTTTCTATGAAAAATAGCTTCCAAAAATTTTCCAGAGATTAAAGATTTATTGCGATCTGAATTTCCATGTTGAACACTTAGCTTGCATTTTACACCGTTATTGCGTCTATTTTTATTAGTGATAATGCACCTTACCTCCTTTCTTTTGACAAATCTTTTACATCTAGCCGTAAGAAAGGAAACTATAGCAGTGATAATTAGAAGCGAGGGGGCAAGTCCCCTCTTCTAGATTTTGAAGAATGCTTTCATAAGTATGTTTATTAGAAAAAAAAATTTGGGATATACCTTTTTCCGTATCTGCACTTTTTTTTAAATCGTTACCCCTCCCCATCCCCTCCATTTCTGTGAATTCCCCACACAAAGTGGTAAAAAAAAAGTCTAGGAAGATTTCAAGGAACTATTTTAATGGGAATTAAATTACTAACATACAACAATAAAGATAATAATTTTGATTTTGGACAGTGTTCCAGGAGCCTTTTTACATGCACAAAAAAAAAAAAAAAAAAAAAAAAAAAAAAAAAAAAAAACATAAATAAGAACCATCAGTTTTCTGGGGTATACCAAAATTAACCCAATTATATTTTTTTATTCTATAGAAATCTATGAGGCATTTTTTTTACATACTATTTTTTTTTTAATTACATACATAAAATTTATATTACAAAGCATATCTTATATTGCCAATAACACATTTACTTTTAAATTTGAAAATTACCACAAATAGTAACGTGTTTTATAAATGAAACTAATGGACGTTAAACAGTGTTTAGACTTTCATTCAAAATACTTACAGGTCTTTGAGGACCGGATAGCGGAGAAGGTAGGGTTGGCATTCTTTGACGTGGCATTCCTAATGGCCTTTGAAACAGTCCTGGCATACTTCCAGGAGTAGACACCATACCAGGTGTGATTGGCAAACGCTGGGGAAAAGCAGGGCCAGTTGGGGTTATATTACCACTAGCTGTTCCATTTACATATCCCTGGTTTGGTACATTATTTCCCATATCATTCTAGAAAACAAAGAGGAATTTTGAGAGTGGGTTGAATCTAGGGAGAAAGCAACCGTGGAAAGTTAGGTTACTAAGGTACCAGTGAAAATTAAATTTGATTGGTTCAACTGGTTAAAAGGGAACTTACACAACCATATATATATATATATCTAAAAATTAAAAACAAAAATCAGAAAATCATTTTTTGATGAAAAAACACTTCCATATGTTAATTTGCAGAAAAAAAAAGAAAAAACAACAACAAAAAAGACAACAAAAAAACATGACCCCAAACAGCTCAAGAAGTTTTAGCTTTCTTTTCAAGGTCTAGTTTTCTGTAGGAGTCAACGCACTGCTGATATTTGACTTTTTACACGAAAAGACGTTGTTAAATGCAACTAATTTGTTTTACTTATTTGTTTTCACGGTTTATCGTTGCAGCACTGACGAAAACATAATACCACCCAAAAAACTTCATGACTTTGAGACAATCAAAATAAAATCTTAGAAAACCACGATTTCCAGTTATGAACAGACCTAAGATGGGTCGATGGGAGGGGAAAATGTTTTCATTTTCATGTCCTTGACACTTCAAAAACGTTGTGAAGGTTCAGTACTGCCAGTTCCCTTTCCATTTGTCCTTACTTGGGTTAGTACATTCTTTCCCTCTTCACTTTAGAAAAAAAAGAAGAAATTTGAGAGTATGTTCAATCTGAGAAAAAATGAGGATTGTTACAAAAGATTCAAAATTTCAACATAGCACTGTCCTCTTGGAAAAAGATCATTAACTATATGAAGTACCTGATATGCTAGCTCTAGATGAAGCAAATTATGACCAAGGAGCTATATAAAACTCGTATACAAAAAAAAAGAAGCCTTTTTTCACCTTCTTTCTCTGTTTTGATCAAAGAACATCCAGAATACTGACGAAGGGAAAAATCAAGGAAGTTTAACAAGATGCCAAGTCAGTACAGCGACCAAATCAACTAACTCAATAAACCACATCAGACGAAATTGAAAAAGTCATTACTGGTTTTAATTTTCATGTACCAATCTATGGTGGAAAAAATCATTGACATTTTTTATGCGTAAGAGCATAGGTGATACATTCGTATAAAAATGGTCAGATGGACTCATTAGCCAAACCACTAATCGAAACACTAATTAATTGCAAATATTAATCACTCAGAATTGGCATTAAATTCCGGGGAGGGAATGATTTGACGATCTCACAATTATCTTGTCACACTTGGTTGTAAAACTATGCTGCTTTAACCTCACGACAACGATCTTAAACCTCCATCAAAATTTTGTCTATTTGAAATTAAAATTTGTCTAAAAAGAACTCTGATCGAGGTGTTAAAACACAAACCAACCAAACTGATTACAATTATTTTTAACAGATAATTGTTTTTAAAGCCACGCGACCTTTTCTCTGAAACCTTCGAAAGCCTCCAAGACTCGCAACCATATGTTAGTGCAGAGATGTCAATTCTATTAAACAGGCACAGCTTCAGCTTAAGGGCCTACACCTTTCTCCCTTTTCAGAACCTTTCATCTTTTTACAAGGGTTGTGTTAATTACCTTTGCAGTATTGCGCAAATACACCTACAGAAGATTTTTAACAACCAGGCTGGGGGTTTAAATGGAAAAGGCTGGGGGTTTAAATGGAAACCCCCATTAATTAAATGGGGGTTTAAATTCAAATGGAAAAGCTTCCATTTGAAGCCCGTCACAAAATCTAGTTTGTGAAACTTCTCAAAATCGTACATTTTTTTTTTCAGAAGTTCATTGTTATTTCATGGTGTTTATTTTATGCAAAATTGTTTATATGATCAAAACGGCGTTAGGACAACCTACTTAAGCTAGTATTATTATTAAGTTTTTTTTAATTGAATTGAAAAATAATACAAATATAAATGACATCTGAGATGTTTAAGGATTTTCATCTTTATACTACTCCTTGATCACTTCTTTATATCTGTTTTTTTTTTTTTTTGTTGTTTTTTTAATGATTGTTACATTCTAGCTAACGACTCAGTTGTCTCCCAGCCCATTTGTGAAACCCTGGTTTAACCACTCTTTTTCAACACTTCGGTCGAATGCATTCGTTGATTCTAAAGAAACTGAATCATATAGTGAATACTCTCTCGCTGAAGAACCAGCTCCTTGCTCAGGTGGCGCAGGTCGCTACGTAAGTTTTGCCAAATACATTCTAGCTCATTATAGGTGAGGATCAGGAGTGTTGCTTTCAATATTTTCATAGTAAATTTTAACAACTTATAAGTTATTCCCTAAGTCCTATCTGTTAACAAAATAGTTTCCGAAGTCATTAGACATGCCAAGAAATTAAAATAGTTTAATTTCTGATGCTTCTGAATATTAATGATCTGATATTTTAAAATCCGTAAGCTGGTTAAGGTTGGGGAGGACTTGGGAGAGGTTAGGCTCTCTCGTTTGATTGTTCTTGGCGGATCCCCTTTATATTTAGTCAGACTTCATGACAGTAGATACACTCTCAACAAATCCTACATTAAGAAATATTTTTACATAATCAATGAATTCTAGACTCAATATTTTGCCCATTTTAACAGTATCTAATGTTGTACATTTCTATAAATGGCTCGCCTTAATAGTCATTACATAAAAAAAATATTGAATGCGGTAAAATTGACTATGATACCAACATTCCAGTTAAAACTTAAGCATAATGTTATGCTTCCCTGATCCCAAAATATCACAACCAACCAGGGCTGTGGAATCAAAGTTTTCGTAAATTTTTGCTGAATGAAGTCGAAGTCGGTATATTGAAAATATCTGAAGTAGGGGTTGGAGTTGGAGTCGGTTATAACTTATAAAATATAGTTAAATGAAGCTGTAAAACAGGACTGTGGGGTCGGAGTTGTGGAGCCAGAGGTATAGTAAATTTTTGCTGAATGGATCTGGAGTCGGTATATTGAAAATATCTGAAGCCAGGGTTTGAATGGGAGTCGGTTATAACTTATAAATATAGATAAATGAAGCTGTAAAACAGGACTGTGGGGTTGGAGTTGTGGAGCCAGAAGTATAGTAAATTTTTGCTGAATGGATCTGGAGTCGGTATATTGAAAATATCTGAAGCCACGGTTTGAATGGGAGTCGGTTATAACTTATAAATATAGTTAAATGAAGCTGTAAAACAGGACTGTGGAGTTGGAGTTGTGGAGCCAGAGGTTTAGTAAATTTTTGCTGAATGGAGCTGGAATCGGTATATTGAAAATATCTGAAGTCAGGGCTGGAGTGGGAGTCGGTTACAACTTATAAGTATAGTTAAATGAAGCTTTAAAACATGATTTTGGAGTTGTGGAGCCGGAGGTTTAGTAAATTTTTGCTGAATGGAGTCAGAGTTGGTATATTGAAAATGTCTTGAGTCGTAGTTTAAGTTGGTTATAAATTATAACCGACGTCATATCCATGCAACCAATACTATAGAAACAGCTATTTCTTTAGCAACATGCTTATAATTGACCCTATGCATAGAGACCTATTTTTAGACTTATTAATTATATTAGACTTATAATTGACCTATACATAGCAGGTAGGTACCGCAAAGCAGACCAGTCTCTCTTTTCCGAAAAAATAACCAGTAATTATATAATAAGGCACGGTAAACAACCCGACCTGTGTTTTAGCGAGGCAAAATTAAAAACCCCTTCCCATCAATTAATTTCTAAGTTGAACTTAAGGTTTGAGAAACAAATACAAGGGCTCTCATCATTTTGTTTATAAGGGAAAAATCTAAGGCTCCTGAAATATATATATAATAGTGTATGTTTTATTTTTACCAGAATAGGTTAACTGTGATCTAATATACTTTTATTATTTCTCAAGACGACCATTTTTTGGAAAAAAAAAAAACCACAGTAAAACAGAAAAAGATTAATGTGCTTTCAGCAGCCCCCTTCTGCATAGTGGTTTTAAACTGGATTGTGTTCAGTAGGCTATGCAAAATTGTTTCTTTACTTATTTAGACGACCGGGCTAAGTAGGAGAAAGGAAAATTAAAAATATATAGAGTCTGATTTAAATTCTGAGGAACCAAGTCCAGAAGTCATAGTTTTGCAGAAGAAACAAAAATTATTTTGTTCAGTGAGTTGAAAATTTGAAAAAAAATTCCCAAAAATTGAATCAAACATAGCTCAAATGTTGCACACCTAAGTCAACTCACGTTTTTTGTATGATCAAGAGGAAAGTTTTTTTTGTCTGGTCAAAAAATCTCTTGATATGTTTTCTAACACCATTTAGAAATGTATTAGTAATCTAACGTTCATAATTAGACTGAATAGATAAATTACAATTAAGAATAACATTAAGTAGGCCAAAGAGTACCTAAATTAAAAAAAGCAATTAAGTAAGTTAAGTAATTAAGTTAATAAAGTAAATTAAGTTAAGTAAATTAAATTAAGTAATTAGGTTAAATAAGTAAGTAATTAAGTTAATGAAGTAAATAAGAATAAGTGAATAAGTGAATTAAAATTAAGAAAGGTTAGTACCTGGTCCTATTACTAACTAGTTTAAATAAACTTTTAACTCTAAAAAATGTCAAGTTTCATTATTATCAAAAAGCATCCAGTGACTTTTTAGACACCCGCCCATCTACCTTGTTTCAAGCATCTTCTTCAACTTAACTACCAAAATAATTCCTTAGATTTTCTTTTAGTATCCCCATGAGCATTATATAACCTTATATCAAAATTCTGTACCATGTTAAAAATCTACAAGAAATTCTGCTCGAATATCTGAATTCTCCTAGTTCAAATCTTTGAAATGTCTGGAGTGATGCACAGTGAAGTAGATCTTAGTTTGCTTGCAGGATCAGGATCTTAGCTGAAGCAGACAATGATGCAGCTTTACCCAAATACTGCCATAAGAAGGTTTAGGACCTAATCTGTCTTTGAAATTTTATGTGAAAACTGTCTGGCATTTGAGACAATGTTATGAAGAGGACTCATAACACCAATAGAAGGAGTACAAATATTTAACTATTATATTAAAATATTTAAACAGAATCAAAAGAGCAAAACAGTTACCAATTGAGTCATTTGTTGAGAAATTGACATATTTTGCATTTGTCCTGTCAAATTCATTGGTGGTGCTGGTCTTATACCAAGTTGCGGATAAGCTGCAGTGCCTGAAAAAAAAAATCTCCCTAAAAAAATGTTCTTCCTCCAACACCGATCAACAAATTCAATCATCATACCTCTGTGTTTCAGTAATTAAAAACCAGAACAAAGTTCTACTATTTTGAAGTTAATTTAGATCAATTTCTAAGAAGAATTCTAAGCAATATCACATTTTGACTCAGTGAATAGGGAGATCTGAAACTAATGAGTCCAATAAAAGAAATACCTTGACCTTTCTCTTCAAGTTACAGCTTTAGGCTTGTCACAAAATCTCATGCTCCTTTTAGAAAATCCGCCGTAAAACACACTTTAAAACAGAAGTATAGGATATTAATCTATCTTTTTTTTCTCTGCTCCAAGTGCATGTATTCCAAGTGTTTTCAAAGTGAGAAAATTCGCCTGATTTAAAAAAAAGGGGGAAATCCCCCAGAAGTCAAAGAATCTTAATGAAAATCACACCCTTAGATTCAGCATATCACAGAGCTCTAATGTAGAGGTTTCAGGCTCCTATCTGCAGCAGATATGGAATTTTGTATTTTTGCCACAAGAAAAATCAGGGATGCATGTTTTTTTGTTGTTTTTTTCCAAGGGTGAACGTATCAACCTAATGGTCCTAGAATATTGGGAGAGGGCTCATTCAACTGGATATTGAAAGTTCTAGTTTTCTTTTTAAGTGAATAAAACATTGGAGGGTAACTAGGCCCCCCACGCCCCCTTTTTTCCAAAACAAGGATCAAAATTTCGAGATTTTGTTAAACATAGTTGAATTGCCCAATAACTATGCCTTTGAAGATAACATGACCCCCCCCCCCAAAAAAAAAAAAAAAGACGCCCAGAGAAAGGTATATAAGTAATAAAGTTTAGTGATTGTTTACATACATTTGTTAATAGGATGTATGTATACATTTTTCAGGTGTGGGGGGGGCGAATTTTCTGCTGAAGAGATTTTCCACAGGAAGGGGAGTTTCCATGGGGTGAACTTTTCAGAGGAAATTTGCCAAAATTTCAATTTAAAATTCTTTTGTATGTCTTGCTTTCTCTTTGCCGACTCGATCTTACATAGGGAGATATTAAGGGCAATTATCCTAGGTGATTTTTTGCCAGGGTTGAATTGTCTAGAGGATATTTCCATGGAGAGGAGGATTTTTTCGTGCAGGTGGAGCCTTATTTCCTGGCACTATTTAAAAAACAATCAGAAGTAAAATTTAATAAAACAAGTTTTTTCTGCTAAAAGTAAGGAGAAACATTAAAACTCCTAAGGTAAAGAAATGTTATGCATATATGAGGGGGGTTGCCCCCTACTCAGCACCTCGCTCTTTAAGCTAAAGTTTGAGTTGTCTCCATATTCTTTAAGAATTTTCTCCTGGTATACAAGGGTCGCTTAATAAGAACAATATAGAGCTTTTTTAAAAATACTAAAAAAAATTAGCGTGAAGAACGAGCTGTTGGATGGATATGGATATCCATCTCTGTAGGAGATGGATAACCCCCCCCCCTCAAATACGCAATAATTTCTGTTCGTTTTAAGTTTTAATATTGCTCCTAACTTTCAGTTGGAAAAAACTTTTTTTTTGTTATGTATCAGAAGGGACATAAACCTCTATCTTAATTAAGTTGGCAATTAAATTCTATGTTAAGCAAATAATACCCCTGGGTGAACCCAGTTTCTCAATAATATGTAAAAGAAATAATGAGCAAGTGGAATTTAAAGGTGAATAAATGAATGAATTTTCTTTAGTACTCATCTATAAACAAAAAAAAAGAAAACGATGGGTTATAGTAAAAGAAAGAAAAACAAAACAAACATGTCATAAAGATATAAAAAAATTACTAATAATACCAAATCTAAAATAGTACGCCCTTCGAAGTTGGAAGATATACCCAACTATTAGAGTACATTTATACTTTTATGAAATGATGAATAGTTTGCTCATAATTTATTGTGGGTTCTGGGAAATACAAACCCCATTGTCTATAAAACAACAAAATGCTTAGAAAAGGAAACCTACAGAGAGAAATTGCGAGAAATCATTTATATTCACTACAAAGGGGAGGGGGAGAGAAAAGGTTTAGAAAGGGAGAAGGAAAGGAATAAAGAGGGAGAGAGGGAGAGAGAAGAATATTTATACCTACCTTGACCTGTTGGTCCACCCTGAAACTGGGGCCTTTGTTGAGACATTGGAGGATTTTGTTTCTACAAAAGAAAAAGAGAATTGCAAGTCAAGTGAACATGAATCAATTCTGAACAATATGATACTAGTAGGTTACTCCTAGATATAAATACAAAAAAGCATACATATAAAATACAGCAACTTTATCATTTTTGAATTGTTGTTCCATTTAATTTAAGCAATCATTTATGAATACTGCCTACTTTAATTTGTTAAGAAAAAGGCATGCTTAGACATTAAACTTCTGGGGTAACAAAGGAATTACTGAAATGTTTATAAGGGGATCCCTTTGTTTACTATGTTTACTATATATAATAAAACGTATTTCTTGAAAAAGGAAAAAAAACAAGTTCAGCTTGATATTCAATTCTTCAGACTGCAGGCCAAGGCCATTCAGTCTTTAGGACTTGTTCGGATTCTAGGCGGACTTTTGTCCAACATTAGAACCTGCATGGATGCATTTCACTAGGATTGACATGGCAGCTCAGGGCCTAAATTTCGGCTGCTATTTCCACCCACCATGGGTGCAGATAAAAACTATATAACAACTTCTTTCGCCAACCGATCTATCCGTAAGGTCTTGTTAACATAGCAAAACAGATTTCTGGGTTAGCAAGAAGTCACTGCTCTGCATTTCTATCCTTACCCTTTGTTGTAGCCAAGTTGCGTTTTTATTTTTATCCAGAAAGCAGCCTACCTTAAAAAAAAGAGGAGCTGCTTTTTGCCATCTTGGAAAGCTGTTCCCTGTGCAAATGAGACTTTCAGAGATGGATCAACATAAATTAGAGTCTGGGAAGTTGTTAACATCATAGTCCTAATCCTTTGCTTTTAATTTGAAAGGCAGTAGGAGAATTAGTGCTAAGCTCAAATAAAAAATGAAATTTGCTTCTGAACCCAACTCAAATCCTCATATCAGGGACTTTAGTAGTCAAGAAACATCGTTAATTCGATGATCAAATTCTCAGAACAGCTTTCCTGAAACCTACAGTCCAAGAGGTCCAGAAACTTAAGTCCAGCTTAAAAACAAATTTAAAAGTTAAGGCCACTCGCACAATCTTTAAAGGCTTACAAATAGTGAAGGAGTAGACATGAGAGCTTGGAAAATTTTTACAAACCCTAACTTTAGGTGATGATGTCAACGATAGGCCTTCCGCCCCTACGTTTTTTCTTCCCTATATTTTGAATAAAAAACTTTTAGCCAGTATTTTCATTAAAATGTCTTTTTTAGCATTTCTATGGAAAAAAATTGAAAATTCGCCCGAGACATTGAAAATACATTTTGCCCCCTCCCCCCTAAACCATTGTGAATTTATGTCACTGATTTTGAACTGTAGCTCCATTTATTGATAATTTCTTTTTATAGCTCAAAACCTCTTTGAGTTAGAAAAAAGTTACTAAATTGCACTTATACTTGACGTTTATCCAGTAATCTGAATAAGATTATGTCAATTTTTCAGCAACTAATGTCAAAGAAATAAGTGGTCAAAACACAGTAATTTACCCTATCAAACAATTGATTGTAATTCAATAAACCTCATTGAAAAATTGTACAAGCTTTGCCTTCATATTGGATATCTATATTAGTGTAACTCAGTTTCCTGATCTATGAATTAAATGTAGCCTAATAAAATGAAAAGTAAGTAAATTAAAAATATGATATAGCAAATGTAGTCTGATAAGTAGATGATATAATTTAGATTTAGAGCAGGAAAGTTATCGTCATTTGAAATTGCAAAGTGAGGCCTTTCACAATAAATTATAATGTTAAAGGACAATAGACATGTTATTTATTGCTTTTTGCTTGTTATGACATTTTTGTTGCTGATTGCTAGTTATCTGTAAGCAGCAGCTCAAAAATAGTTTTATTGTCATTATTTTCAATTTCCATATACTATGAACATTTAAAGTTCCGGTTTTTAGGTAAGGACTGCTAATTTTCATTGCCTTACACACCTGATTTTTCCTTTTAGAAAAGTTTTTAGTCTGTGTTGAAAACTTAATGGCTAGCAAACATTTACTGGAAGATATTTTCTTGTCAACAGCACAGTGAAAGCATGTTTGTGACTATTTGGTAGCACAATCAAAAACACAGAATTAGATGCTTAGAATTGGTAGAACACAAAAATCATAATCAAAATGATCTGGTCATTTATCTGGAAAATCAGGGATATCATATTTTTCTTTTCCTATAGGTAACTGTAATGCAAGGGCTTTCACTTAACTTCAGAAACTTAAAAATAGACTATGACTCTTTCTATTCGTATTCGAATTAGAAAAATTTCTAATTCGTAATGTATTAAACTTTCTAATTTTTACAATCAAAGGATAAATAAATCTTTTCTAATAAAAAGAAAAATACCCCTGTCTTTTTTTATTGTCAGCCTTGTGATTGATTTTTCGTTTTTCTCTTGTTAACACAGTTGTCAGTGGCAAATAGGATATTTTTCATCTTAACTTCAGTGGCAAAGGGTCACACTGAAACTTTCACAATACTGACAAACATTTTGCCTATATAAGCAGCCATCAAAGGCTTTTTTTAACCTTCCAGTTGCTAACTAATGGCCATTTCTGACTTAATGGCTAGTGATTAGCCACTGTTAAACAAAAATGGGATTTCGATTACTACTAACAACTGGTAAATGGTTATAGATCAAAGACAATGCTAATATAAATAATATATTTATGACACAAACTATTTTATTATACACTGTTATTACCTTATATTGCATGTTCAGCAAGATAAGGTGGTGCTGAACCTCCAATAAAAAAATCTTGCTAGCAGTATTTTGAGGTTATGATTTGACATCCCAGTTTAGCCTTCATCTAATTGGCCTGATCTTGATCAACACTTGTCTTGGTTCAGAAATTAAATTTAAAAAAAACAAGTTTTTTTTAACTGGAAGTAAGGAGCGACATTAAACTTAAAACGAACAGAAATTACTTCGTATATGAAAGGAGCTGCTCCCTCATCAACGCCCCGCTCTTTACGCTAAAGTTTTTTATTGTTTTAAAAAGTAGAGTTGAGAGAAAGAGTCAAACTTTAGCATAAAGAGAGGGACGTTTAGGAGGGAGAAGCCCCTTTCATATACGAAGTAATTTCTGTTCCTACATCCCTGCTACACTGTTATCACAACTCTCTTGTCAATCCCAAGTCATCAGGACAGGCTGCAAGGCAAGCAGGACACTTTGTGTATGCTTTTATTCCACTATCTCTATAAAATAGCTGAGTTTTGTAATCAAGAAAGGCATATTAGGGCCTGTCCTAAGTATGGTTATGACCTGTCCCATCTATAGAGCCCTATTTCATACTTGGGACAAAATGGGCAGTTGTGAAAATAAAGCATGTCCTCAAAAACTGTTTAAATTCCCAGTTTCAAACCTTGGGGATAACGTTCTAGTTAATGAAAAAGATACTGAGAAATTTTTGTTTCCTTATTTACAAAGCATGAGGGAGTTGGAGGCACACACAAAAATTGTCCAAAGCATGAAGACTCTCCTAAAGGCATTCTGTCAAATTTCCTTGAACCCCATAGAAAATTCTTCCTGTAGAAACCCAACTCCAGAGGAAGACCCCCCCAACAAATGTATATTTACTTTGCAATAACAAATACTGTATATTAACAATGGACAAATTTCATAACTTATAGCCCTTTCCCCAAGGCTCTAGGGGGAGGGGGGGTTATGTCACCACTGAAGGCATAGTTATCAGACCTTTCAACTACGCTGAATTAAATGGCTATATCAGAATTTTTGATCAGACAACTTTGGAAAAATGGGGTTTGGGAGGGAGGTTAGTTGCCCTTCAATCTTTTTGTCACTTAAACTTTTAATTCCCATTCAAATCCATCCTCTCCCAATCTTCCAGAACAAATTAGTTTGATGCAATAACCCTGGGAAATAAACACACATCTGTTATGTTTCTTCTGACAGAAATGAAAAAAAATCCACATTTTGGATAGTCTTGAGGCAATTTTCCTCAGACTTGTAGCTTTTGATGAGCAACACTAAACATAGGGTAAGGGTATACCTATGTTTAGTGTTGCCCCAGCCTTACTATATGTAAGCACGGTTCCAGCCTTAAGAGCTCTGCTCTCTGTTAGGGCATAATATTGTTTTTGTATTTTTTAAGTTGAATAAAGAAAAAGTTGAAGTTGAGGTATCAATGATTTGACAGTTCTATTTGAGGAAAATGTTCCCTCAAAACAGAATAACTTAGCTTAGCCATGATTTGGAGTGCCATCTCTTGAAGCCATTTTGTACTTCAAGTATAGGAAACGTTGACACTATATCCAGTACACCCACATTAGAAAAGAACATGCAATTCAGTCAGTTTCCTGTTTTTGACAAGAAAGGACCTCCCAACAATTTTTCAGGTATGTAATGTTCAAACTGTCGTCACTTGGTTATTTATTGCAAAAAAAAAGTTCGGGTTAGCAACAATGCATCAAGATACATCTCATCTTATCTGAATTCCAGCCACCTTATCTGAGATCCAGCCACCTTATCTGAGATCCAGCCACCAGCTTTCCCTTGATAAAATCAAATGAACATGGCAACAAATATTATATTCAAATGGAAGAGACAGCTTTCTGCAGAGATTAATGTATGAAAAGGAGTGTGCCATGGCGCTGGTTTATCCCCAAGTATTTTTAATTATGTTCTAGTGTCTTCCATGTGCTTATTGCCAGTTTCTGCATTTTACAGTGATGTTGGGTTATTGCATATCGCAAATGCTGATCATGTCCTTCTATTAAGCCATAGTCTTAGAAGTTTTATGGTAAATTTTCCTCATTTAAAATTATCTCTTGAATCTGTTGGACTTTCTATTAACCTCCAAAAGTGTGAGTTTATATGTTTTAATAGCCAATGCACAGTTGCCCCATTAGTTATTGAAAATATTTCTCTTCCATATTTTTGCAAGTAAATTGACTTGGAATCTCTCTTGGAAGTTCGTTATCTTCTACACGTTTACATTTAGTCAAAAGTGCTATTAAAAATATTTGTATTGCTTATACGAAGATGTTGCCCAACAAATGTAAATATAATTGGAAGGGTCTCTGCAGATTGTACCATAGTTTTGGTTCACTTTTTCTGTCTGGTACCTTGCATTTATTTAGCATCTCTCTACAATTAGAGTAGAATATTTTAAATATTTCCAGTTTTTGCTTTATTAACCACAGTGGCTTTGTAATGGGGATTTTAGACCCCCCCCCAACGTCACCGGATCCGGTCAGGATTTAAAATAAGAGCTCTGAGACATGATATCCTTCCAAACATCGAATTTCATTAAGATCTGGTCACCTGTTTATAAGTTAAAAATACCTCATCTTTTTCAAATTTTTCTGATTTAAAAAATATTTTTGATGCATTTTAAGTTGTTTTTTTATATAATTGAAAGGGTCTCTGCAGATTGTACCATAGTTTTGCTTCACTTTTTCTGTCTGGTACCTTGCATTTATTTAGCATCTCTCTACAATTAGAGTAGAATATTTTAAATATTTCCAGTTTTTGCTTTATTAACCACAGTGGCTTTGTAATGGGGATTTTAGACCCCCCCCCCCCCCAACGTCACCAGATCCAGTCAGGATTTAAAATAAGAGCTCTGAGACACGATATCCTTCCAAACATCGAATTTCATTAAGATCTGGTCACCTGTTTATAAGTTAAAAAATACCTCATCTTTTTCAAATTTTTCTGATTTAAAAAATATTTTTGATGCATTTTAAGTTGTTTTTTTTATATTATTGAAAGGGTCTCTGCAGATTGTACCATAGTTTTGCTTCACTTTTTCTGTCTGGTACCTTGCATTTATTTAGGAAAAAGCATCTCTCTACAATTAGAGTAGAATATTTTAAATATTTCTAGTTTTTGCTTTATTAACAGTAGTATTTCACAGTGGCTTTGTAATAGGGATACAGTTGAAAGGTGTGAGCTTTTAGATGTACCTTCACAAATTAAGGATCTTAATAAAATTATGTGTCAAAGGATCTTGACAAGATTGTGTGATTATTACCCTCTTTTTTTGTTTCTTCTCCTAAGGTAGGATGAGTGTTTAGTTTTTAGTCATTTTGTTAATTTTGTTTCCTTTTTCTTTTCTCCATTGTGTTATCTTTGTTGGTTAAAAATAATGGATGATGATGATGAATGTAAAACTTGAGTGGCAGTCTATACTGTGTTTGTAAGTATTTCTAAATTGTCATAACAACTTTACTTTGTCTGTTCTACTGAACTGTTGTTATTGTTGTTCTTGTTGAGTTATGTGTACTGTTTTTTTTGTTTTTTGCTTGTTTATTAAATTTGTCTCTGTACTCTACTGTTTATACTTTTGAATGTTTGTGGGTAATAAATATAATAACAACTGTTGAAACTAGGTTCCAAGTGTGAAAAAATTTTTGTTTAATATAGTGGAATACCAGGCACACTAGAAATGTTTGCTCAGCTGAATTCAAACATAGATAATGGCTTCTATAAATAGATTTATTTCTTTTGCAAACATCTTGTAGTAACTTTGTCAAAATTTCACTGAACATGTAAAACAAATGAGAAATAATTGGTGTCAAAATTCCAGGATTCACAGACAAAACCATAGCTGTCAAATTTGGTGCCTGCTACTGCCAAAAATTTCAGAGGTTGAGATGGAATGCATTTTTCCCTTTACTTAGCACTTACCAATGAAACTAAATAATCTCAAATTTGGAAAACCTTATTTTGTGTGTATGTGGAGGGGGGGGGGTTAACGCCTAAAACCAAGTCATAGAAACATCAAGTGACCCCTTCAAAATCCTAGCCTATCTTTTGAATGAACCTAAGAATCTTCTTATGAAAATAAGATCCACTAAATCAAATATAATGACAATAAACTTCTTAAATTTCTTGAAATCTACTCCCATTTTCCTAAGACCCAATCCCTTCCAAAATGCTAAAGAAACATGTTAAACTCCTTGGTGTCACAATTTATAATAATCTTAAATAGGATATATGGCTCTAGGCATTTACCCCCCTCCCATGGATAATAACCTCCTGTGGAAAATAAGGCTTTCCAAATTTGAGAATTTTATTTGAGTTTTGTTTTTTTCCACAGGGAGAAGGCATTTTGGTACTTGTATATTATACACCACTCATTGAATTTTACACTGCGTAAAACTTGAGAACAAACTGCTTGGTTTGTTAGTCTCTTTCAGATTAGCATGAGACAAGACAAGTGACACTGTGGCACTGAAAGCAGCTACTTCTGGAATGGTAAGGAAGAAGTTCTATCAACATCTCTCTAATCTTGACTATTGCCATGATAAAGCCAAAAGAGGAAACAAAGTTCATAATGAGGCAGTAGTTGACAATGGCAAGAAACAATCATTGTCTGAATCTGATGGCAAAATTCTGCAACCTGTTCAATCAGAAGTTGAACTGCAGCTTGACAAATAGTATCCCATTTTCTTTAGTGACAAAAAAGTGAGGTGCCATGTTTTGTCAATATGAGTCTGGACTTTCTTGACAAAGAACAGTCCAAACTCAAATTTCTCAAATGGATTAGAATTGCAGATCACACTTTGAAATGGTCAAATGTTGATGACATTTACACTGTCAACAATGAACTAATCTTTACTGGACCATTAAAACTGACAGGGAGTGGGTCATTCCAGATAATGTTTGGAGATGCAATTCTTGTGGCATATATGCAGCACTTGGAAAAAAGGAGATTTATGTGATCTAGGTCACAATATCACACTCCTTATGATTAATCAAATTTGTTACATTAAATATTACATACTTGAAACAATTTTGTTAGTTTTATTACTTTGACTTTTTGAAGTGTCTTACACTTTTATACATTAAACAAAGTTGAAGAAAAAAAAAAAGAAACAAGAATATACACATCAAATACACCAGGTCCCAACCACATATATTCCCAAAGTATTCTGACATGTGTTGAATTGGGTTCTGACTTGTTTTGAAAACAGGTATCTTTTTTGTTGTTGAATTTGTAGGTGAAAATGCTCTAATTTTCATAAATTGCAGTTTTGTACCATCTTCAGATAAAGCTTCAAACTTCTCATCAAACAGTTAGATTCTCAGATGTTTTTGCTACATACTGAAAACCTTTCCAAACCAAGATTCTTTAAATTAGGACTTCTGGAGTAGAAAAAGTGTTTTTTTTACAAAACTTGTCAAATCACCAGTACCTTTACCCTATATTTGGAATCAGTATGAAAAGCAAATTATATTAATGCATTTTATTACATAAAAATTATGTTTTCTAGAATTTTGATTAGGTTACCATTGAGCAAAGTTACTCCTTACTTACAGTTTGTCATCCAAAATTGTTTCACTTGGTTTTTAGGCCCATTCTTGCTTTTTGGGCATTTGTTTTAGTCACCTAATTAAACTAATGCTTGGTTTTAGTTAAATGTATCTTTCATAAACATGGACAATAGATTCATAAAATTGGATATGAAATAAATGGTAATAGATAGTTGAGCTTGGCTGATAATTGGGATTGAACTAGTTAGGATTGAGTAATCACATTCTAGGATTTTTTTTTTCTTTTTAAGATATAAACTTTAAAAAGGTAGTTTACACTTATATCCTAACATATCAAATAGGATTATTTGGGTTGCAACATGTGCCTTAGATTGGATGTATCAAGCATAGTGTCTGTCTATGATTTAGACACTTTATTATAACTTTGAGAGGTAAAGGTTAAGAATAGTAGCTACCCAGAAGGAGAAATGCTAAAATAAAAAAAGAGATATTTTTATATTACTAATTTTGTGCTCATTTTTATGGTTTGGTTTGTGCTTTTGACAATTCATCCCCTGTCCTCTCCCTATACATAGCCTTAGTTTATATAAGACATGAATAAAAATTATACCATTAGATTCTTTATTTTAGGTTCTTCTTCAACATAATAGTTGTTACCCTGACAATCAAGACACCCCAATGGCCACATATACCCTAGGCCTAACAATATATGTGTATGTTGATCTTTCTATTGATTCATCTATTGTAAAACAAGTTATTCAGTGGGAATATTTAGTTTGGCCCAAGTGAGATTGTTGAATACTGGATAAAAACTAGCCTACATTAAATAAGTTAGAAATATAAATAATGTGAATGAGTTTAAGAAGGAAGCATGATAATCTGATTTGGCTAATGTAAATATATTGCATTTAATAGATTAAGAATTTTAGTTTTGTTTTTAAGGTAAATTCTAGTTTAGCTATGCTATACTATCTTGGCTTTGCTATCTTGGAGAGGGGTAAGGTTAGGAAAACAAAACTTTCAAGGATATGTCTACAGACTAATGTTTGTTCCAGAAAGGAAGTACCTACCTCTACTCCTCCTTCTAGAAGGCACTGACCTTTAAATATCTTTGTGTTATTAAGACAAAACCTTGCAAAACAGATCTGTTACACAAATGAAGTACACAAAAAGTTTTTACAACTTCATAGCTTTGTCTAATCCCAATTTATGGGATTTTATAGACCTGCAAATACATTTTCTGAATTTAGAAAAAAAAACACTTATATGGCACAGAATTCAACTCAAATAACAGGAATTGCATTTTGAGAACTAAAGGCAGAGAAAAAGCAACTGGTAACTGAAAATTAAGGTAAAATGTTGTTTTGTCAAAATTTCAATAGATATAGGCCTAGTACCTTTCATTTAGCTGAATTTCAGGGCCCTCTGGAGGGAGAAGGAGTGGAGGTGGGTACTTTAAAATACCTTTCAAGGATATACTTTAGCCTGTAGACCCATTTCTGGAAGTTTCATTTTCCTAACCTAACCCCTTTCCAAGATAGCCGGAAGTCACTAAACTAGAATTTGACCCAAAATTATTGGTGTTGCATATGATTAAAATGTGTATGCTAACCACATAGGCCCTACATTTTAAGAATTTTTGGACAAATCTAATAGGCTAGTAAACAACCTAGGCTACTTCATAGGCTAGGTTGTATAGCCTAATATAGGCTGTTTACATTTCCTTAACTACTAAAGTGATGATTAACATCTAGATTACTGGGTACCTTACTATAGTTGAAGGTTCTTAAATATCTAGGACTTAACCCACCTATTTTCCAAGATAGCCTACTCTCCTAGATTGTTAATGGCAATATATTCTAAGAAGATGAAAGCATTACCATAGTTTACTTGATTCCAAATCTCTTTATATGATAAATTGTGGATATACCATGTACTTTAATTAAATTTATTTTCCTTTTTAGCCTAGTTCCAACTAGCGTTATGTTCTTTTCTTCAGTGAAAAAAGACACGTCACCTTTAATTGACAACATAAAACGAAGCTTGTTTTGTTTACCTCGAATTCAAAAAAGCTTATTACAATTAATTCCAATAACTTCTTGAATAATCCTAATTATCATTTTGTATTGAAAGTAGTTTGAACATTAAAAGAATATCACATAAAAATGTCTTATAAACCAATAGAGACTTTGAAACTAACCAAAAGCCTTGTTAACTTATACTAAAATACGTATTTTTTGGCTGTAAAAGAAAAAATTGCAGCTTATTGAGCTCTGAAGCAAAGTGAGCAAATCAGTGAGCTCTGCATTCATGAGCTCTGAATGCAAATCAGTAATTGACATTGTTTACTGAACGTCAAAAATCAATTGCAATAAGTTTAATCATTTGCCAAAAATTTACCCCATGTTCTGCAAAGCTTATCGTAATTTATTGCAGTGACTTAATGAATAAGCTTAATTATAAGGCTCTATTGCAAGTGGTTTGAAAATGAAAATGAACTCCTCGCAAAAAAAAAACTTGCAAACCCTTATGACCTTTGAAAATAATCAAAGTTATTGTTGAAGATTATGAATATAATTTTTGAAAAAGGGGAAGTACCCAATGATTTTAGAAAAACCTTAATTAAACCACTGTATAAGAAAGGTGACAAGAGTGAGTGTCGTAATTATCGAGGCAATAGTCTGGTCTCTGTAGATAGCAAATTACTTAGAAATATGATACTTTTTAGACTGAGAGATGCTGTAGACAAAGTTTTAAGGGAAGAACAGTGCGGTTTTAGAAAAGGTAGAGGATGTGTCGACCACATTTTCACTCCTAGCTTAATAATTGAGAAGTCCCTTCATTGTCAAATACCTTTGGTCCTCAGTTTTATCGATTATGAGTAAGCTTTCAATTCTGTTGATAGAAGAACGTTAGCAAAGGTCTTATCCACATATGGTATACCAGAAAAATATATTAAAGTGATTTGTGTTATGTACGAGAATAATACTGCTGCGGTTAAGGTAGGAAATGAAGTTAGCAACTGGTTTTGTATTAAATCAGGAGTTAAGCAGGGTTGTGTTCTATCCCCCTTTATGTGGATCATTTTGTTGGACTTCCTCTTAAGAAGCACAGGAAAGGCAATTGCAGATTATGGAATCAAATGGGTAGGAAAAACTCTCCAGGACTTAGATTATGCTGATGATTTAAGCAGATTAGATGAAAGCATGAGAAAAATAAAGGAATTTTTAGAGGTTTTGCCAGTTCAGGGTGCTAGAATAGGCTTGAAAATTAATGTTAAGAAGACGGAGTCACTAAGGCTAGGAATAAGTGAAGATGAAAAGGTGACGTTGGATAACAAAAAGATTGATCAGGTTGGGAGCTTCACTTACCTTGGTAGTATTGTTAGCAAAGACTGTGGGAGCACTGAAGATGTTAAAAGTAGAATAGCTAAGGCTCAGGGTGTTTTTTTCATAGTCAAAAATTTTTTTGGAAGGACAGGAAGATAAGTCTGCAAACCAAGATTAGAATATTGGAAGCTACAGTGATGACAGTGGTCAAGGATGGCTCTGAAGCATGGGCACTCCAAAAAGCAGACGAAAATTTACTAGATGTTTTCTGGAGAAATTGCTTACGGATTGTTTGGGGTACCCGGCCGACTGCCCGTATTTCAAACAGTAGGTTGTACGAAAAATGTGGTTCAATCCCGCTTTCTAGGGCTATAATGAAAGAAAGGTTGAGGTGGCTTGGCCACGTTCTGCAGATGAAGGATGACAGATTGCCAAAGATTGTCCTTTTTGGCCAACCGTTTGGGGCTACATGGAAAGCAGGTCGTCCTCGTCTGGATTGAGAGGATGTCATAAATAAAGATTT
The DNA here is from genome assembly GCF_032884065.1 of Artemia franciscana. Taxonomy (NCBI): domain Eukaryota; kingdom Metazoa; phylum Arthropoda; class Branchiopoda; order Anostraca; family Artemiidae; genus Artemia; species Artemia franciscana. The sequence continues at coordinate 4,143,627 of NC_088872.1, forward strand.
AAAGGAAATGGAAACTTCCTGGGAGGGGCAAAGAGGGAGGCCTTGAATAGATTAGGTTGGAGGAGGAGCGTGCGTAGCTGTGTTGGCCTCAGGCGGCAGTTAGTTATTAGTAGTAGTAGTAGTAGTATTGTTGGCTTAAACTAATAGATAAATATCCCAAAAATGTTCTATTTGTAAAAAGAAAGATTGAGTTTGGACTTGTATCATATGATTTGTTAAAAGCTTTTCAATTCAATTCAGTTTTTTTCCGAAACGGGCAGCAGACAAGCCGAGTAATCGTTTAGTCGTCAAAACATTAATATTGTTGCATAAAACTTGTTGCCAAACGAAAATAAATCCTAGACAATAACAAATTGTTCTGACAAAATACACATTCCAGAAAGTTAACAAAGATTTCCAAAGCGTTAAAGGTAAAGTTAATATGATTCCTAAATCAAAGTTTGAAAGCGAGAAATGAATCGGAATAGGACCCTTTCTTAATATTGAATAAAAGAACATTTTATTTCAATTGAAAGTAAGAAGCAACGTTAAAACTGAAACCGAAAAGAAATTATTATGATTATAAGGGGGGGGGGTGTCTTCTCTTGAATTTTTTACTCTTAACACTTAAGATTGACTTGTTGTTCCATTTATATAAGAATGACTCATCAAGCACAAGGACCGTTTAATTAGAATAATTTTTAATGTTTTTTTTTAAGTTCAAAAACAACTTTAGTGTAAAGAGCGAGGTATTTACGAGAGGGCAACCTTCCTCATATTCGTAATAATTTGTGTTCGTTTTAAGTTTTAATGTTACTCCTTACTTTCAATTGAGAAAACTTATTTTTATTTAATTTCTGATTGTTTTTTAAATAATACCTAGAAATCCAGCCGAAACAAGAAATTCCTCTGTGGAATTATCATTTTTGAAAACCGAGCAAGTTTTCTCAGGCTTGTATCTTTTGACGAGTAGCACTACCTTATATGCGAACCTTATATACTTGGTATCAGCGTAAAAATCCAATAATTTTCGTATATCTATTGATGTCAAAATCTCATTTTCGGTTTAGACTAGTTTTTAGAGTTTTGACCCCCTATGCTCCTTACTTACAGTTTGTTATCACAACCTGTTCGGAAATAGACCTAAAGAAAAAATGACAGACAAGGTGATGAGCCAAATTACAAACTCTAACCATTGCCGTTCACATCTGATGGAAAAAATCCTTTGAATCCTGTCGAAAATTTCCTGTCCAATAGTGTGAAATTAAGATTTCGACTTCTTCCTTTAAGTTTTCGGTCACTTAGGTGGTATTGAATTGAACCCTGTTTTTGTAAATTGAACCCTGCTTATAACACCTGTAACACCAAGTGCATCTACACATTTAGGATGAGCAAACAAATTGAATTCATGTAATGGATATATTGTTGTCAAACCTGTGTTTTTAAAGTCTCGGTTACTACTGACAAAAATCAATGGTGATTTTTTTTTTCCAAAGAGGCGTGTCATACTGGTTCAGATAAAGTTAAAAGAACGAAAGTGCGATCAGACTGGTTGAATGTCTTTGATAGCCTATCAGAGACTATTTTACATTTTTTTTTTTGTGTAGCAAACGTTAATATGAAACTACCATAGGGTAAATTTTGGGGGGTTGCACATTAACTTACAATCTAAAAGATATATATGTTGTTCAATGTGCTTTTCAATGATTTTTTTTTCTTCACAAAAATTACACTAATCACATGAGCAACAAATTGTATTTTCAGCCCCACAAGAGATTCCAAAGAATATTGCGACATTTTTTTTCTAGTAAAACTAAGGTAAAACATACTATTCGACTTAAAATTAAAGTCCAAATCCAATTAAAAGTACGAAAGCAGCAATAAGTATATTCGAAAAAAGTATTGAATACGCTTCGAACGGTATGTTCATCTTTTGGTCAGCGAATCAACTCAAAAATCTGTCAAACAATCCCCGTTATCTACAATTTAATAACATGAACAACTTTTATGATTTATCTTCATTTAAAAATTAATAGAGAAATCATTTAATATTGTGGAAATCCAGAGGGGCACTTACCCCGGACACAGAAACTTTAGGGGCACAAAATTTCAAATAAATAATCTAACGGTTATAATTATTTTGCATTTTTTCTTGAAATAAAGTAGGGGACGCAGTTAATAAATGACCTCTAGACTTAATCGTGTTTGCACCGAATTAAGACTTTACTCATTTTTTTCTTACTGAGTCAGGGCTTAGCTCGTATTTGGACCTTTTCAGAAATTAGCTTGATTTCAGGTTTTATTAGAATTCAACCCATTTATGCAGCAACTCAGGGCTTGGCTCGTTCGTGCACCAGAATAGTGATAATACTGAGGGAGGGATACTTAGCTAAAACCTTCGACTTCGCCAATACCAGATATATATATATATATATATATATATATATATATATATATATATATATATATATATATATATATATATATATATATATATATATATATATATATATATATATATATATATATATATATATATATATATATATATATATATATATATATATATATATACATATATATATATATATATATATATATATATATATATATATATATATATATATATAAATATATATATATATTTTAATATTATTGGCGTAATTACAAAGTATTCTTCAGAACTCAAAGCTGGTTCTACTAAATAAAAAAAAAACAATGTGTTTTAAAATAGAAATCTGGATTTTAATTTTATATTGTAAAAACAAAAAATGACGAAAGAAATGTAACAAACAGGAATATATCTTAGTAATAACCATATCCTCCATAGCCTCCTGGACTATACCCTCCATAGCCACTGTATCCACCATATCCTCCTGGACCGTACCCCCCATAGGGTGATCCACCATAGCCGCTATATCCACCATATCCTCCGTAACCACTTCCAAGACCGTAGCCGTAACCACTTCCGAAACTTGGGCCATATCCTATAAAAATAGATGAGACAAAAGATGAAAAGATTAAGCCACATTTTACACTAAAAAAACAAATTGGCCTACTGAAAAACTGGTTAATTCATGCGGTGCTGAAAATCAGAAAGGTGATGCTTGGTCAAGAGTATTTTAATTTTTTTTAAAGGTTTTTTGAAAAACCGCCACCTACTTATTCAAATGCCTAATTTCAGAGGGAAAAGCTTGCAGTGAATTACATTAGAAGGTGAGAATATTAAGCCTTGTTGGAGTTAGGATCCGACAGTTCATCTGAAATAATGTTAGATGACAAATGGGTTCTTTTTTATGCCAATAGAATAATTATATAAAGGCCATGTTCTAGGCAACAATGGACTTCTTGATTAAATTTAGTAGGGAAGTAAAGATACTGTAACATTCAGAATCACATATTGAGAGACAATGTAATCTTGCATCATTGAATTACTCTATCCCTTCCTCCTCCCTATATTTCACAAAAAATTCTACCAAGAAAGCCACTCGGAAGAAGGCCGATGGTCGTAAGATGCCAGAAGTGGGATCTCTCGAATGAAATTTAGTGTCTGTTTTTACAGGTTGGAAGTGATAGGGAGAAGGATTTAGGTCTTGATTTAGTCTTTTTTGGCACTTCGTCCCATAGCAACAGTATGTGATGTTGTAACTCAAAATAGTTACTGCAACGAAAGCATTACAAATATAGAAAATTTTGTTTCTAGAGACACACTTCCTCAAATAGCCTGAAAATAATATCGAAAAGAAATAAAAACCAAATTAAAAACAAAACAAAAAAACAACGAAAGTAAAGAGTAACAGTAAAACCAAGCAGATACTATTCTGGATATGTAAAAGGCTGACGCCACCCTCCCCTTTTTACGCTCAAGCTTGATTACATTCAAGGTTGAGTTCCCTAACACAAGAGCAGAGTCATAAGCAGTGTTTTTCTCCCCCCCCCTCGAGAAAGGAAGAGTTTATTCATTTGCCTTTGCTTTAAATAATTACATTTTCAATTTAGATGTTTTGGAAAGTGATCAGTAAATCACCAACTGGATTTGGTTTTGCACTCTAAACTAATTTCAGTTAATCACTAATTAGATTTTAGCGCAAAGAGAGGGGGACTTATGGGGAATACCCCTTATATACATTAAAATTTTGGTTCGTTTTGAGTTTTGATGTTGCTGTTTACTTGTGTTTGATTTTTTGTCCATGAAATGCCAGACGGAAGCACAGCTTAACCTTATTTAATAGCACAATTTTAATCAATTGTAATTTCTAGACAAATATATGAAATCCTCCTGCAACTTTAAAAAATTGCAATCGGAATTTTTCCCTCTTTCGCAGCATTTGTGTAACAGCTTATTAGCGCTAGTTCTCGTCTCTCAGAGTTTGAACATTTTGACTCAAAAATTTCTAAGAAACTTTTCTTACTGCACCCTTATGTTCGAAATTAAAAATTTTTTCTAGAGTTTTTTACACAAAGGGTTTAGTTTTTTTTTTTTTTTTTTTTTTTTTTTTTTTTTTTTTTTTTTTTTTTTTTTTTTTTTTTTTTTTTTTTAGTCAGGATTTTTCAGATACAAAGCGAATCCTCTAAAATTCAGAGGGTTCTCTGAAAAAAGGGAAAGTCGGATTCGAGGATATAGTACCAAATATATTTCTTTAACGTATCACGAAATTTAATTTCTGACAAAATTTCTGAGTTGACTCATTTTGAACTCTTTTTGCGGGAATCCTTGATATTTTAGAAATTACATCTCAAGTTCTTATAATAAAAGTTTGGTTTTGGAACAAACCTCATTACATTTCACAATTCAAAATAAAATTTAAATTAGAAAAAAATTGAAAACAGTAAAAGTCTAGTCTTAACGAAAAACAGACCACTCAAATTTTCCAAAACAATAAACTTTCAAAAACCCCAATTAAAAAGCTTTGGGAAGCGGAAAAATTATGTTGGTGATCCTAATTCACCATCAGAAGTTGCTGCGGATGTGCAATAAAACTTCTGCTCCGCTCAAAAATCCGGCTTTACAATTAGTCAGGGAGCCAGACGAGAGAAATGTTGATATTTAAGGATTGAGGTGATCAGCAAGCAGCAGAAGGTTTGAGTGTGCAATCTAATGCAATCGACCATGCTGAAAACGAAAATCGGCGTTATATAGTCGACAAATGGGTGCGACATCCACATTTCTTCAAATTCCCTAAAAATCCATCTTAACTGGCAAAAATTATATTAAAATCGATAAAAAATTACAGGTTACTCCAAAATTGTTCAGCTATACCTCAGATCGAAGGTAATTAAATAAAGAATCATATTCTCTTTTCAAAACATTTTTATCTTTTGCCGTTCAGTTGGAATCACAAAATTTCGACGAAAAAGTTAACACAATTTATCTCTCTTTTGGATTAATCTTGATCCATCTTGAAAATTTGTCTGACTGAGGTGTATTTTTTTTTAATGGCTTCTGTAGGAAATTTATTGTCCTACAAAATGACTGATCCAGAAATTCTCTAACTCTTCTCGTTTTTGAACTATTGACAGAAAAGCGGATTGACCCAATTTTTAGCTCGGATAAGCAGCGGCATCTATCCAGTGTGAATGCGTCAGGGTTCACCCGGCCAGATAGATTTTCCAAGATAAGCTGAATAGAAAAAGTCAAGCAAAGGAGTCTAAACACAAAATTATGGAGGACCTTAAACTTGATTTGCACTTGAGTGGAGCTTGATGCAAGAGGTGTAGACACTGAAGGTAGGCTTTCCTTGTGAAACATATTTACAGTACAAAGGTTGTTGATATGTCCTATACGCTCAAAAACCCACAAGTTCTGGAAGCAGTACAAAGAAATGGTACTGGTTTTGTGGCAGTTTTTGTACAGTGAAAGATCTGGTGACTGGGATGGCCATCTTGAAGGAGCTAGCAAAATGCTTCCTTATTTAGTTGCATGTGGTCACTATAAGTATGGCACTTGCTTGATTGAGTACCTGGCTGAGATGCAGGGCTTACCTCAAGAAGTAGATCAGGCATTCCACAATGGACTGTTCAATGTGAAGAGGAGGAATGCAAAATTTAACTGCATATCCCCAGACCATGCTGTAGAATCTACCATTAATTTAGATTCAAAAACGGAAGGTATAATGACGGGTATTACCATGAATGAGTTGGCACTGGTGAAGTGGACTTTAACTCTTCCGTTCTGTGCCTCAGTCTCGTCTACATTCACTGAGATGCTACGCATTGTTCCCCAGACTGAGTTTGACTCCTCTCACCACGAAGATCACCCTTCCTTCGTTCTGCGGCAACACATGGCTGTTGATAAAATTAAGTCTGTTCTGGAAGCCAGGCTCAATCCCTTTCGATCCACTGACGAAGATATGCTGAATATTTATACGCTTGAGACAGTTGATAGTGAGATAGCTGACAGTCTCCTCAGTGTGTGATCTGTTGGAAGCAGAGCGGTTGATCGCTACTTGGACGGTGAAAAAGGTGCCTTTAGCAAAGTAAAGGTCATGAATAATGAGAAGGCGAAACAGAAAAAAGCAACCAATACTTCTAGTGCTGTAAATAGCCTTACCAATGTTGAACTTCAAACTGTCAAAAGGGTATTGGTGAGTGTTGACTTTACAGGCGAAAGAGGACTTCACCATCTAAAGAATTTGCTTTCCCATGAGCTTCTTCCATATGCACCTTCTATATTCCAGAGAAGTGCCATATCTGGAATGGTTGTGCTTCGGACAGGAACAAAGTCAGCTCTTCTAGAGTATTTGAAAACAAAAATCAGCTTGAGCAAGTGGCCCGTTAACCTCGAGATTAGCAGTGAGTCGACTCACTCAAGGGTGGTAGACTTGATGCCCTACCTCAGAAGCCATCCACCAAATCCATCGGAAACCGTTGAGAGCTATGGAAAACGGACATTTTCTACGCTTGTGTCTTTCAACAGCAACGTTAAGGAGCTGCACGTCCTTGCAGATAGATATGATGGGATTTTTGGATATTCCGACGAAGAAGGCAAGGTGATCTGCCTAAAGGAATGCGGTGGTTGCCATGAGCAGCGAGGATGTTCAAACAGGTCTCCGGTAGCTCTAGGTAGACACTCAAACCTAGATGACTGGAACTCGTTGCTCTCAAATTCCAAGACAAAGGCAAGACTGATTGAGCTTCTATTCGGTGAGTTTGAAAACTCAGTTCACCTGCTGCAAGCAGGGTTCACTGTGTACCTCTCAGGAGGCTTTCGAGACCGGATGAGAGTGGTGATGCTCAACAGAAGTGGAAATGCTGATACAAACTTTGAAGAGCGTTTGAGCTGTACCCATGAAGAGGCCGATACAAGAGTTGTGTTACACATATTGGACTGTTTGGAGAGGGGTTTCGATGTCGTTTTGGTCGATGCGAATGACACAGACATAGTTGTCGTCTTGCTATATCACTACAAGTTATTCCTTGGGAACCACCCAAATTGTGAAAAGCGGAAAGTTTATGTCAGGTTCCACAGCTATTTAGTGCCTATACATCGGCTTTGCAGCAATTTACCGAACGATTTTGTTCACTCCATCTGCCTTCTTCATACGCTTTCAGGGTGTGATACCGTGGGTTTCATGTTTTCTAAAGGAAAACGAGTGGTGGCCAAGGCTGTCGAGAAATGGGGATTGGAGAAACCGATTGCTTTGCTTGTCCAAGAGATACAGAAGTCAAAGCTCGACCCCGCGGTTCTAGAAAAATTCAGTGTGATTTGCAAAAAGGTCGTTGTTGCCTCATACGGAAAAGACCCAGACCACTTTACCTCTCTTAATGAATTAAGATTGCATTTGTACCCTCGAAAGCGGGAGCTTAAGTATTTGCCACCATCATACGCTGCCTTTGAGTGTCATGCTAAGCGTGTGTACCTGCAGTTGGACATTTTTTTGCAAGCAAATCGAGCAAAGCCACAGTTTCTGGATCCCCTGCAATTTGGCTGGATGTTTCAAGACGGTGGGGTTAGGCCAGTTGTGTCTACCCTTCAGGCATTTCCAGAAGGTGTGGTCCCCCAGTACTGCTCGTGCAAGCGCTGTACAAAAAATGGTCATGTGCTGGAAATAGACCTTGCGATTTACTTTGTGGCTGTGGTGGGAAGTGTTTTATGGACGAGTTTGATATGCTTGATGGATAATTTGATATGCTGAGCTACTTTTTAACTTGTGTAGTAACAAGTGCCGTTCACGAAATCCGTAGCAGGTGTTAGTATAGAAATTTTTTTTTTGTTTATTCAAACTTATTGAATAATAATCTTGTCAAGTTTACTAATAATTCTGATTAGGAATGAAAGAGAGTTGTAATCAAGGTCATTGTTGAGTATAGTGGCAATCTTCCTGTCTGAGATAATAAAACTATCCGCTACCAGCTGAATCTAGGCGTGAAATCTTTTCCAGCGCGAATAAAAAAAAATTAAAATTGCAAGTTTCAAGGTCATTCGCGATGGTCCCTACTGTACTCGTCACTTCTGGCATCAGTTACGAAAGATCTGGCGATCATTGTGGAAATTTTTCCGAAACGTGATTTAATAGTAAAAAAAACGCGAAATTTTCGATTTTCGGGGTCAAGCACCCCCCGGCCGAGTATATAACGCCCATTTTCGTGATCAGCGCTATCGATTACCCCATATTCCGTTGTCAAACCTTCTGCTGCTCACTGATCACCTACCCGACACATTTTCGTTGAGTGGCTCCCTGACTAAATGCTGTAGTAATAGCAGTAAAAATTGCTGTTAGCAGGGTTTTGTAGAAAGTGAAAGCGTTTGTGAGAGAGAAAGAGAAAGGGAGAGAGAGAGAGAGAGAGAGAGGGAGAGAGAGAGAGAGGGAGAGAACTAGAAACAGAATGGAAAAGAGAAAGCGTAGGTTAAAGAGGGAAAGGGAATCTTCTGACTCTTTTTCAGGTTATTTTGCTCATGAATCTATACAATATTTTATTGGATTTGCATGTGAATGATACAGTTGATGCATAATGACGATTTAGACTGGGAATTCTAGAAACACTGCGTAGATGAGTAGGTTTTAATAGATCACACATATTTTCATGAAAATCTGCCAAGCATATTGTAATTATTTTGGTTGTTGTTAGTTTTGAAATTTTTTTTTTGTGGTTTTGTGGACAAACAACAAATTTGAGTTAGGGATACAGCTTATTGATGAAAACAGTACCGAAAAGGATTGCACAGTAATTTGTAAAAACCTGTCATTATATTATAAGTAAACAGCCTCCTGAAATTTACAGTTTTTCTTTTTTTCTTTTTATGGCTTTGAGAACAAAAAGAAAGTCTAAGTTGTTTGTAAAATTGCAAGCAAAGTTTTTCTAATGCGTCATTAAATTTACCTAGTGGAAAGTTTTGAGATTGATAACAGTGATAAGTTGACTCAGGATTTTACTCATTATTATTAAATCCCTGGGCCATGGTAAAGTAAAACGAACAGAAGTAAATATAAGCTATAGCAAAAATAGTAGAGCTCAATATTAGAAAGCAGAAGGCACATTAGAAAGCAGATAAGATAGCATGACAACTCATCATTAGGAAGTACAACTTGTTTCACTTCATTCATTAAACCACCTTTGTACTACATTTAATCGATGGAAAACATTCTTGTAAAATGTATATTTGTGAGCTGTAATAACTTCCATAAGAAAATAATATCCTTTTTATAACACGTCTGAGCATAAATAATATAATCTCTAACTCATGTCATTTATATATTCATTCAAGCAAAAAAGATTTTAGTTCAGTTTGAATGTGATATTATACAAAGCATGACTTTTTGGGACAGGATTGACACGCCAAACTGTCTCCTTGTTCCGAATCTTTCCGGATCTTTCAACTACGTTGAACAAAATGGCAAAAATCTTGATTGATTGTGTTTGGGAAAATGGTGGACGTGGGAGGGGGTTAGTTGTCGTCCAATCAGTTCCAACTATTAAAAACGACAATGGCCCTTTCAGTTTCCAATTGAATGACGCCCTTTTCGAAGTTTCTACGACAACTCCTTCAATACGAAGTGCCCTGGTTAAAAAAAAAAAAATGTGCCAACATCACTCTCTACTTAAACAGTGTTATTACGCTGCTTATGAAATCAACGTTTGCAGCTCATTCAGGAATCAGGATTTATTACTTTCCTTAGTCTTGAAGGAAATTATTACTTCCCTGTAGTGTTTGTTAGAAAACAAATTTGCAGAAACTCTTAAAAAGACCAAGAAACACCTCCAAACGATGTCAGTTTTGCTACGATGGATGCTCTCTATTGACAAGAATTTAGACCCCTTCCCTTGTCTAGTCCACCTGTAAAGGCCGTCTACTTCAAAGAAAATCTGTTCCTTACTTCAAAGAGGTAGAAATCACACAACAAATATTACCTACGATCTTGTTTTGATTGAGATTTAGTGATCTCTTTTGATTAACATGCAAATGGAAAGAACTTTAGCACCTTTCCTTCCCCAAGATGCTCCTCATCTTCCCACTGAGAAACTCAGATCGGATGTAACTGGAATGTTAAATTCACATTCGTTGACTAATAAAACATACCTTAATTTAAATTATTAGTTTAAACGACGAAAAATATGAGGAAAATGGACTGAATAATGTGTAAATTTTATATAACTTAGCAAAAAAACATTGAAGCAAAGACTGTATCCAGGGCACTAGGGGGCTTGATCCCCCTAAACGTTACTCCAGCCCATAAAAATGTAACATAACGAATATAAACAAATTTTAGGTACCCCCCCCCATACAAACACACCGAAAAAAATCTGGCTACGGACATGATTCAAGCTATGATTATATTTAAACTATCTAAAAAAAAGATGAAGTCCTGGTAGTAAGGAAATTTTACAATTACTTGATTTGGTTCTGATCTCTAAGAAGCACAACTAAGTCATCAGTTCTTACTTGCCAAAAAGTTTTGTTAAAATTTTACAACCCTTCTGGTAAACGTAATTATCACAAGAACTGAGAGTTACCTCTAGCCACATATGCTGGACCTAGTACTGACTCCCAATTAACAACACTAGGACACCTACCCTTATATACCACCAGGTATGCCTGTGATCTAATAGCCAATTTTGATAGATGTAACGATGACAAGAATTGAGGGACATTCTCTCCCTCTTTCTGCCCCCCGTAGACCATGGGTTGAGTATGGATCTCCATAAGACATAACTTGAAAACAAACTTTTATTTCCCGCTAAGTCTCATCGGGATCTGACAATCTTTTCTGGTAGATACTCTAATGGCAAGATTCTAGGATTCACCCTCCTGATTTTCTGCAGAGACTTGACAATCCAAAAACTCAACAACCCAAACAACCCAAAAACTCAACAACCCAAACAACCCAAAGGCACAACCCAAAAGCACAACAAGAGCCTTAATTATTAATTCCCATTAATTTTGGTTGAGAATGACGAAATTTCCGGGTTAGTATGAAAATTAGAGACAATATATTTAGTATATATGGGTTATTCGAAGGCTATACTACTAAAATTGTAACAGACTCTATATCTAATAACAGCAAAAGCAAATTGTCAACTATTCTTTCCAAATTACCATAGCCAGGTCCTCCGTAGCCACCACCGTAGCCACTGTAACCTCCATAACCACCACCATAACCCTTGAGTTTGGTCTCAGACACTTGAAGCTGATCCTCTTCTTGCTTTTCTTCTTCTCCCTTCGGTCGGACTGAACTAGCACTTACGATGCATACAAATGTAAAACAAACGAACTGAAATGAAGGGATGCAAATTAATTTCTTGCGTGAGGATTAACTTATTTCTTCTGTGAACGCTGGGAAATTTGACCTAATGATTGAGCTACACAATCAAAATTGTCTATTTCCGATACCATTCCAAAGTCGCTTTCATGTCCTGAAATGATTCTGAATAAAGATGAAATCAAACTTTTAAAATAAATTAAATAAAAAAACAAAAAACTTACATATACAATTTTATATATATATATATATATATATATATATATATATATATATATATATATATATATATATATATATATATATATATATATATATATCACAGTGAATTGAGAATTGCTCTATAATATTTGTATATAAATAAAGTACATATATAAATAAAATGTTTGTATACACAAAATACGCATACAAATAGAATCCGTAGAACTGGGGAATAGAATGTAGAACTCGAAAAATAGCCGATGACTAATTGATGGAAGTATTTTTCTAGTTTTTCTGGTCTTAATTCGTCCGACCACTGGAGCCTCCCTTTGTCTATTCTTGGGAGTGTAGTCAGTGAAGCTTGGACAAATTATTTCGAAAATTTAACGAATATATTGCCCCCAAAATCTCCCTGATATTTCAGATACCCCATCTTTCTTTTGAATATCAGTAGGGGTTGAACTGGCTGCCAGTGAGATTCGAGAACGAGTAAAGAAACTGAAATGGAAAAATCACTGAGACTAGACTGCCAATCTTAAGGGATGATTTAGACATCAGTATCTTTCTGCAGGTCCCTTCGGTCTTTACTCTTCACTCAGATTCAGACTATGGCCATTGTATCATCGGACTGTAAACAAGGTAAGTTCATCAGGATGCTCAAAAAAGGGGGACACTACCGTGTCAGGCAACTACCGGGGTAGATGTCCTCTTAATAGCTAGGAACACGCTCTCTCACATTATCGTATAGAGGACAGTGTGGATTTCACCCAATCGTTCAGTTGAGCCTATATTTACGCTTCGACTTCTAACTGAAGAAAGCAGAGACTTTCGTTTGAAATATTTTTATGATCCTTGTGGACTTGGAGAAGGTTCTTGACTCTATAAATTGGGAAAGTCTATGGAAATTTTCCATCCATTACGAAATCACTGAAAAAATAGAGACGATTAAGATCGTCATGTATCAGGGTAGCGAATGTTGCCTCAAGGCACCAGAAGGCTAAACTTATTTCTTCAAGGTTCTATCAAGACTAAAACAGGAGTGTGTTCTATCACCGTTACTTTTTGTGATGGTGATTAATTCCATCCTCCATAATAGAGGCAGGAGGCATCGGGTTAAGCCCCGAAGTCCAGATCAAAATATTGGCTCTGCAATCTGAAAATTTAGACAGAATCTGCAGTTTGTTACTAAACCTCCGAAAAGTTATTCATTCCGTTTACATTTTATCTAGGGCAAACATATCATTTGAAAAATCTGCTTGACTCCACAACAAACCATCAGCTAATCGGACTTCCCCCTTTAGCTGCATCAATATTCCTCCAATAAAATTAGTTCGTCTGTGATTAGAGTGCTAAGAAATGCTACAATAAGCTGAGAGTGCTATGTACAATAAGCTGAGTGCAAGAGTTACGGTAGTTTTTTTTTCTAATTTGTCGACAGATCTAAGCCAACTGGCTATTTCATAATTTTTTCTTCATAGTTCTTGACGCTATACGAGATGAAAGTGGCGTTTTTTAGTATACAATGGTCGGATTTAGCACTTTGTTATGAAGGTACTTCGTTGATTACTTAAATATGACACTAGAATTAAAAAATCCTTTTAAATAATTGTAGTATACAATTATTTTCATAATTACTTAGTTTAAGAGCTATTAAACTAAGTTTATTTATTGTTTATTAATAAAATTGTTTATTAAACAATTTTAAAATTTTAAAATTATTTTATTTTAAAATAATTAAAACGGAATTTGCCTATTAATTTATTTTTGGCTAAATGACTTTCTCATAGTTTTGATCGGATGATTTTGAGAAAAAGGAGCGGGGGAGTAGGCCTAGTTACCCTCCAATTTTTTGGTTATTTTAAAAGGCAACTAGAACTTGTAATTTTTTACGAAAGTTTTTATTGGTAAAAATATACGTAACTTACGAATTAACTTTGGTAATGAACTTCGATATTCGAATGTTTTTATTAAGTATATGAGGGGGTTCACCCCCTCATATACTTTGCACTAAAGCTTAAATTTTGTCCCAATTACTTAAGAATGACCCCTGAATCACAAAGACCGTAGAATAAATAGTTGAAATTAATAAAATTACTATAGTGTAAAGAGCGAGGTATTAAGAGGAGGTGAACCCTTCATATGCGTAATAATTTCTGTTCTTTTTAATTTTTAATGCTGCTTCTTAATTTTAGTTGGAAAAACTTTTTCAATTTTATTTTTTCATTGTCCTTTAAAAAACAATACTAAAAAACCTGCACCCTCTTTAATGGAAGTTTTCTTCCCCCCTGACATAACCTTCTCCCCTCAACCCCCCCCCCACCCCAAAACAAAAAGAATCCCCCTGAAAGTGTCTGTGCACTTCCCAATAACCATTACTATGTGTTATCACTGGTCAAAGTTTGTAGCCTGCAGCCCCTCCCACTGGAACTGGAGTAAGTCATCCCCAAAGACATAGATATTAGGTTTTCGACTATTTTGAATAAAATGGCTATCTCAGAATTTTGATCCAGTGACTTTGGGAAAAAATGAGCGTGGGAGGGGGCCTAGTTGCCCTCCAATTTTTTGGTCACTTAAAAAGGGCACTAGAACTTTTGCTTTACATTAGAATGAGCCTTCTTGTGACATTCTAGGACCACTGGGTCAATATGATCACCCCTGGAAAAAAAAATAACAAATAAACACGCATTCGTGATCTGTCTTGTGGCAAAAAATATAAAAATCTACTTTTTTGTAGATAGGAGCTTGAAACTTCTTGAAACTACTTGTAGGGTTCTCTGATACGCTGAATCTGACGGTGTGATTTTCATTAAGATTCCATATTTTTTAAGGTTTTTTTTTCTCCTATTTTCTAAAATAAGGCAAATTTAATTTAAGGCTCGTAACTTTTGATGTGTAAATTTAAACTTAATGAAGCTTATATAGTTAAAATCAGCATTAAAATGTGATTGTTTTGATGTAACTATTGTTATAAGAACTCCGTTTTTTACAGTTTCGGTTACTATTGAGCCGGGTCGCTCCTTACTTCAGTTCGTTACCACGAACTGTTTGATAAAAGTGTACTCTGTTATGAAGGTTATTATCTGGTACTTCATTGATTACTTAAATATGACACTAGAATAAAAAATCCTTTTAAATAAACTCTCTCCCGACATTTTACAACTACCTGTTTGAAGCGACAATCTAAGGGCTCGATAAAGACACTCTAGTTGTCGAATGTAGCTTTGAAATTCTTTTTTATTTTATTCGTCCAATTCAAATTTTCTGATTTCTGACTCTTTATCTAAAGATGAAGTGCAAGAGGCTAAGCCTAGTTAAAAAGTAGCCTATTACAGAAACAAAAACTCCTGATAGTATGAAATTAAATAAAAAAAGGGAACTGAAATTAGGGAGCATCGTCAAAACTTAAAACAATTACTACTACTAACAACTCACGGCAGCACTAAGGTGTTTGAGGCAAACACAGCCTACAAACTTAAAACGATAAGAAATTATTGCATAAGTGAGGGGAACTGCCCTTTCTGAATCCCTTGCTCAATATACTAAACATTTTATTCTTTAAAAGTGCTTCTTATTCCATTTCAATGGCCCCTGCCTTCCAGCAGTCACTTTTAATGGATTGGGACAAATGTTAAAATATAGAATAAGGACCCAGGGATTGAGGAGGATGCAGCCCCCCTTCATTCATTTTATTTTTATCCTTTCATTTTAAGTTTCAGAGCAATGATGCTCTTTACTTTCAGTTAAAAAAATTGTTTTTTTAATTTAATTTTTGAGCGTTTTTCAAATCCTGCTCAGGGCTAATCAAGCTATGATGTATGCTAGTGCCCCCATAAATCCAATCCCCAATTTCTGGCTGATGAAAGACCCTTATAAAAGTCTTGACGAGGATAGGCTGGGTATAAAAGGTTGGAGCCGTTCCTTTGTTGTTAGATGGTTCGAGGTCTCCGCTCCGTCATAAGTGTCTTCCTCCGTCTCTATCCTAAACAGGGAAACCGTACTCGCGTGGCCTCATAGTGACATCAGGGTAGATCTTTTACGAGTTTTACTAACCAAGACTGTGACTACTAACGGTGCTCCAGGTCGACCTTCATGAGTGTTACCCATTCAGGAAATTATATCCTAATAAACGATACACCATTTGCACTCGGATAAATGATTCTTCTGGGTTTGGTCTGCTTTGGTGGGCTTTTTTGGGCCAAAAAACTCTTCTTAGCTAAGCTATCTGTTATGATTTGCCTCTCCATAGTAACATAGTATTTGTGGACATCAATATATAGTGAGCCGGAGGTAGTAGGTGTGAGATTGTCTGTGCAGGATTTCGATTCTTGTCGTTAGACGAGCATCACCAAGGATGGAAAGCCATGTTGTGACCAAGATGGACCCAGGATTGCACAAGGCCTCCATTCAACTAGAGGTCCCAGGGATTTCTTACTGTCCAGTTCAAAGCCGGCTTAATTGCTTCATGTAGGCTTGAGAAGGCTTTTTAGTCCCCCTCCTGCATTGGTTCTGGGCTTTTCCTGAGGCCAAAATGATTTCAATTATTTAAAGAATCTGAAAGTTGCAAATTATAATGTTATGACATGAAAAAACCACTATGAAATCGAAATTTTAACTGACAAATTCAGAAGATTCAAACGGGACTCACTAAGAGTTTCAAAAATTTATATCCAAGGATGGGAAACAAGTAATTAGGTAACATAGAATTTATTTATTCTGGCAAGAAAGATGGAGTGCATAAACAGGAAGTAGGGCTCAAAATGAATAAGGATGCTGCCAAGTCTTGTTTAGAATGCCCAGCATGCCCAGATGCCCAGGCCACATTGCCCAGCATTTAGAAGAATGCCCAGGCTAGTACAAATTAAATATAAAAAAACTAGTTTTTTAAGTGAAAGTAAGGAGCGACATTAAAACTTAAAACGAAAGAAATTACTCCGTGTATGAAAGGGGTTGCTCCCTTCTCAATGCCCCGCTCTATACGCTAAAGTTTGACTGTTTCTCTCAATTCTACTTTATTAAACAGTAAAAACTTTAGCGTAAAGAGCAGGGCGTTGAGAAAGGAGCAGCCCCTTTCATATACGGAGTAATTTCTGTTCGTTTTAAGTTTTAATGTCGCTCCTTACTTTCAGTTAAAAAGAAACTGGTTTTATTTATTTATTTTCTGAACGTTTTTGAATTAATGCATGTTTGATTTTGGCTTTCCGCACATACATTATTAAAATGAAATTTGTATATTAATTCTTTTTTTTTGGCTATATGACTTTCTCTTAGTTTTGATCAGAAGATTTTAAGAAACAAGGGGCGGGGAAGGAGGCTTAGTTGCCCTCCAATTTTTTGGTTACTTAAAAAGGCAACTAGAACTTTTAATTTTTAACGAACGTTTTTATTAGTAAAAAGTCTACGTAGCTTAAGAATTAACTTACGTAACAAACTTCTATATTCTTATATTTTTATTATGTATATGAGGGGGTTCCTCCCCTCGTTAATACCTCACTCTTTACACTAAAGCTTAAGTTTTGTCCCATTTCTTTAAGAATGACCCCTGAATCAGAAAGGCCGTAGAATAAATAGTTGAAATTACTAAAGATACTTTAGCATAAAGAGCGATGTATTTAGGAGGAAAAGAACCCTCATTTGCGTAATAATCTCTTTTCGTTTTAAGTTTTAATGTTACTCCTTACTTTCAATTAAAAAAACTTTTTCATTTTTATTTTTTTCATTTTTTTTTATAGTAGTGCTAGAAAATCCTGAACCCTTTTCATTGAATTTCACTTCCCCCATGACATATTCCTCCAAGGAAAGATACTCCCAAATAGCCCTCTCTACTCAACCCCCCCAAACCAAAAAACCCTGAAAACGTCTGTACACTTCCCAATAACCATTATTGTATGTAAACAATGGTCAAAGTTTGTAACTCGCAGCCCCTTCCCCAGGGACTGTGGGGGAGTGAGTCATCCCCAAAGACATAGTTATTATGGTTTTTGACTATGCTGAACAAAATGGCTATCTCAAAATTTTGATCCGTTTACTTTGGGTAAAAAATGAGCGTGAGAGGGGGCCTAGGTGCCCTCCAATTTTTTTCAGTCACTTAAAAAGGACACTAGAACTTTTCATTTCCGTTAGAATGAGCCCTCTTGCGACATTTTAGGACCACATAGTCGATACGATGACCCATGGGAAAAAAAGAAAACAAAAAAACAAATAAACACGCACCCGTGATCTGTCTTCTGGCAAAAAATACGAAATTCCACATTTTTGTAGATAGGAGCTTGAAACAGGGTTCTCTGATATGCTGAATGCGATGGTGTGATTTTCGTTAAGATTATATCACTTTTAGGGGGTGTTTCCCCCTATTTTCCAAAATAAGGCAAATTTTCTCAGGCTCGTAATTTTTGATGACAAAGACTAAATTTGATGAAACTTATATATATATATAAAATCCGCATGAAAATCTGATTCTTTTGATGTATCGTTTAGTTTCATTATTCCGTTTTTTAGAGTTTCGTTTACCATTGAGCCGGGTCGCTCCTTACTACAGTTCGTTACCACGAACTGTTTGATACAGATAGATGGTATCTTAGCCTAGGAAAATTTGATGTAAGAAGAGAAAGCAATAATGGTTCAACACTGCAGCAATTTTAAGAATGACCCCTGAAAAACAAAGGCCGTTTAATTAGAACAAATAGCTCTTTTGAAACTACTAAAAATACTTTAGCATAAACAGGGAGGTATTGACGAGGGGACGAACCCCCTCATCAAATTTTGTTCCGATTCTCTAAGAATGACCCCTGAATCACAAAGGCTGTTTAATTAGAACAAATAGCTCTTTTGAAACTACTAAAAATACTTTAGCGTAAACAGGGAGGTATTGACGAGGGGACGAACCCCCTCATACACGCAATTAATTATGTTCATTTTAAGTCTTGTTTAGGTTGGGAAGGTATTTACAATAGAAGAATCCTAGTCACTCATTTTATGACCAAAAAGGCCAGGTTATTAGTCATAATAGTATATGCCCCTGTCCAGCCGACTGATGGAGATAGTAGTGACGAGGATGAATTTTACTTGTAGCTACAGGAAAAAATAAATAGGATCCCAGGTAGAAATCTGTTTTTTTTTGATTATGGGATCTTAATGCCCAGGCTAGTAAATATACAGATAGATGGTATCTTAGCCTAGAAAAATTTGATGTAGGAAGAGAAAGCAATAATGGTTTCACACTGCAGCAATTTTGTAGGTATATCAAACAGTCTTGGAAAAAAAATCCTTATTGTTTCTACTTTGTGTTTGTTTGATATGAAAAGGCAGTGTGGTCTTCGTCGCTATTTTTGTAGGTATAACAATCTAATTGTAACCAATACAGTGTCTGGGCATATAATGGTCCATAAGTTAACAGGGTATATTTACCCTGTAACAGTACAATATAAGTTACAACAGTAACAGTACAACAGTACAATATAAGTTAACAGAAGACGGCAGGATAAATACAAGACCCTAAGGTATATTGATGTCAAAAGTAAAATTATTAATGACAAATTTACGTCAAAAGTAAAAATCACCATATAGTAGTATGGCGAAGTACCAAATAGTAGCGTCTAGGGTTAATTTAAAGCTGAAAACTAGGAGGGTAACTACCTTTCAAAAGTTATAGCGAATTTGAGAGAGACTTTCTAGGAACAGTTGAATACTTAACCGCAGAGTTTAAAATTTGACAATGTAGAATATGTTGGGGATAATTCTAGAAAAATAGTTTATAAAGTCTCTGATCATGTATTAGGGAGGAAAGCTAGAAACGCAGCTAGGAGTATTAGTAAAAATGCTTTATGTTAAACAGAGAGAAGGAGAACCTGTACAAGAATTGTTTGAATTATATATCATGTGGAAATAAGAGTACTGTAAAAATCCTCCCCATAGAAAATTATCCGTGGAAAAACCCCCAACAGAAAAGTCTTCCCCTCCCTATAAGAAAATGTATACATACTCCCCAATAATAAATACTATGCGTAAACAATGGAAAAATATTTATAGTTTAAAGACCTTTCCCCTGGGTCTGGGGAGGGGCTTATATTACATCCAAAGGCATAGTTTTTGTCCTTTCCATTATGATGAACAAAATGGCTACCTCAATATTTCGATCGGAAAATTTTGGGAAAAAAGGACAGTTGTCCTCCAATTTTTTGGTCACTTGAAAAGGCATTAGAACTTTTGATTTCCGTTTGAATGAGCCATATCGCAAAATTATAAGACCACTGGGTCGACACGATCTCCCATGAAAAAAACCTAACAAAACAAATAAACACGCATCCGTGATCTTTCTTTTGAAAAAAAAAAAAAAACAACAAAATTCCACATTTTTCCGGATAGAAGCTTGACACCTTTAAAGTCTTCTAATATGCTGAATCTGACTTTATGATTATCATCAAGATTCTATGAGTTTTAAGGGGGTGTTTCCCCCTTTTTTGAAAATCGGGCAAATAGTCTCAGGCTCGAAGCTTTTAATGGGTAAGACTAAACTTAATGAGACTTATATATTTGAAGCCAGCATAATATGCCAATTCTTTTGATATATTAAATAAAAAACAACCAATTTTTAACTGAAAGTAAGGAACGACATTAAAACTTAAAACGAACAGAGATTGTTCCGTGTATGGAAGGTGCTCTCCTCTTCTCAACGCCATGCTCTTTACGCTAAATTTTGACTCTTTGTAACAACTTTACTTTTTAAAACAATAAAAACTTAAGCGTAAAGAGTGCGATGTTGAGGAGGGGACGACCCATTTCATATACAGAATAATTTCTGTTCATTTAAGTTTTAATGTCACTCCTTACTTTCAGTTAAAGAACTTGTTTTATTTTATTTAATTTCTGAGTGTTTTTGAATTAATGCAGATTTTCAATTTGGCTCACGGTATATGAATTATTAAGATATCATTGCTTATTAATTTGACTTTTTTAAAACTAATAATAGCCTTATAATAACCTAAGTTTGATTTTTGTTTTAGTTGTTTAAGAATGACTCTTGAATCAAAAAGGCTATTTAATTAGAGTAATAGCCTCTTTTAAAAGTTAAAAAAAAACTTTAGCGTAAAAGCGAGGTACTGAGGAGAGGCAACCCATTTCACATACGCAATATTTTCTTCTCGTTTTAATTTTTAATTTTGCTTCTTACTTTCAGTTGAAAAAAACTCGTTTTTAAATCATGTCGGAAAATCCAGGTCCACCTCTATGGAAAATTCCCTTCCCCCACGAGAAATTTCTTCATGGAAGGTTTTCCCACATAACTTAAATTCGTGATATTTGCGGAATCATTTTTGTAAGGTATAGTAACAAAACGACCAAAGAGGTCCACACAATTTTTATGAAAATGGGGGTCACAAGTTGAACAAATCTCAAATGACTGAAATGAATGAAAGAAAAAGATGTTTAAGAAATATACGCAATAACTCAAGTTCGTTTTAAGTTTTAATGTGATTCCTTGCTTTCAGTTGGAAAAAAACTTGTTTTTTTTTTGTATTATTTAATAACAATGAAATGCTAAGATTGGTCGGAAAATAACACAGACAAGTTATTGCTTATATCGACCATTATTTAACAAAATTCTAACTCAAGTGTGAAGAGCGAGGTATTGACGAGGGGACGAGCTTCCTCATATACGATGTATGAGGGAGTTAGCCCCCTCGTCAATATCTTGCTCTTTACGCTAAAGTTAAAATTTTGTTCCAATTCTTTAAGAATGACCCCTGGATCACAAAGGCCGTTGAATTAGAACAAGTAGCTCTTTTGAAACTACTAAAAATACTTTAGCGTAAACAGGGAGGTATTGACAAGGGGACGAACCACCTCATATATGCATAAATTATGTCCATTTTAAGTTTAAATGTAATTCCTTACTTCCAGTTGAAAACACTTGTTTTTTAAATTTAATTTCTGATCGTTTTTAAATAGTGCTCGGATATCCAGTGCCCCCTTCATTGAAATCACCTTCCCCCGTGAAAATTCCTCCGTCAAGAGATCCTCCCACATAACCCGATCCCCCGGCCCCCTACCAGAAAAAATCCCCCTGAAAACGTTTGTATACTTACCATTAACAAATACTGTATGTAAATAACGGGCAAAGTTCATAACTTTCAGCCCTTCCCCCGTGGACTGTGGTGGATTAAGTCGTCCTCAAAGACATAGTTATTAGATATTTCGACTATGCTGAACACAATGGCTAACTAAAAATTTTTATCTGGTAACTTCGGGGAAAAATTAGCGTGGGAGGGGGCCTAGTTGTCCACCAATGTTTGTCACTTAAAAAGGGCACTAGAAATTTTAATTTTCGTTTAAATGAACCCTTCCAAAAAATTCTAGAACTCATGGGTTAATCCCACCTGGAAAAAAAAAACGCATCTGTGATCTTTCTTCTTGCAAAAAATTCAAAATTTCACATTTGTGCAGATAGGAGCTTATGACCTCTACACTAGGGTTTTCTGATACGGTGGATCTGAACGTTTGATTTTCACTATGATTTTATGACTTTTAAGGGGGTATTTCCTCTTTTTTCCAAAAATACGGTAAATTTTTTTCAGGCTCGTAACTTTTGATAGGTAGGAATAACTTAATGAAAAATATATATTTAAAATCAACATAAAAATCCAATTGTTCTAATGTATCTGATGTTCTGATGTATAAGCAGCCGGGTAGCTCCTTATCTACAGTTTGTTACCATGAACTGTTTGATATCTATTGATATAAAAATTCCGTTTTTTAGAGTTTCGGTTAATATTGAGAGCTAATATTGAGGAAATGAGGTTAGTATTTAGCTCCATATTAAATGAAGAGTTAAGCAGTGTCCCCATTTATATGAGTCGTTCTGATGGACTTTGTCAAAAGGAGCACAGCGAAGCCAGTGGGGGAACATGGAGCCAAATGGGAAAGTGAAACCTTCCTAGACTTAGATTATGGTGATGATTTAAGAATCTTAGCAAAATGAATGAACTTTTAGATTTTTTACGTTCAGGGTGCAAAAATAAGTTTGAAATTTAATGTCAAAAATATTATTGATTGATTATCAAGATCAATAAATAATGAGAAAACCAATGAAGTCTCCAAACCAAGATTAGAATATTGGAAGGTACAGTAAAGACAGTGGTCAAGTATGGTTCTGAAGCATGAACACTCTCAATAACTGCGGAGGATGCACTAGATGTTTTCCAGAAAAATTACCTACGGGTGGTCTTGAGTTCCCAAGTGCATATCTCAAACAATAAGCTTTCTAGGGCTATAATGCGAGGAAGGATGCGATAACTAGGAGACGTTCTGCGGATAAAGGATGACAGATTACCAAAGGTTTCTCTTGTTAGCCAACCACCTAGGGCCAAAGGAAAATCAGATAGTTCCCGAATGGGGCGGGAGGATATCGCAAAAAAAATTAAGAGAAACGGCACATTCTTGGGAGGGTGGGAAGAGGGAAGCTTCAATTGGGATGGAGAAGGAGAGCGCGTAGCTGTGTTTGAGGCAGCTTGGTTCAGTTGTGATTCTGCAGTATCAGTAGTAGATGATTTCCTGCAGTTAAATAGTATGTATCAATATAGTAAATTCATTGTTAGAGTTTCGCGTTTTCAGTTTTCTGGTTAATGATCAAAATATTGGATTATAATTAAAGTCTTAAACTAGTGAAATATTACAAATTCAAATCGCTTAAACCAAAACTCCTGATAGTACACTTGCCCCACCAACTCTTAGAAATTTCCTGGTGAAGCTCAAGATAGCCAGACTCACCTTTTCTACCTTTGTGCCATTATGTGTTTGAATTTTATATTTTATGCTAAATTGTAAAAGATAGTTACAATGGAAAACAAAACACTATTAACCTCTTCCCCCTAGCAGCAATAATAAAGGCGTAGATAAAAGTATTTCTAGGAATCAAGAGATATTATACCACCCCCACCCCCTTCTTTCCAAAAAATCTGCCTCAAGGAGTCTACCACCTCCGTCTACAAAAAACATACTGCTCCTCCTTTATAATAGCTGATGCGCACTTACATATCGCTGTGTATTGTTTTATTTATGAAATTAAATAAATAAATAAAAAATTATTTTTTAGCTGAAAGTAAGGAGCGACATTAAAACTTAAAACGAACAGAAATTACTCCGTATATGAAATGGGTTGTCCCCTCCGCAATCCCTCGCTCTTTACGCTAAAGCTTTTAATTGTTTTAAAAAGTAGAATTGTGGCAAAGAGTCAAACTTTAGCGTAAAGAGCAAGGGATTGCGGAGGGGACAACCCATTTCATATACGGAGTAATTTCTGTTCGTTTTAAGTTTTAATGTCGCTCCTTACTTTCAGCTAAAAAAATTAATTTTTTTTTTATTTAATTTCTGAACGTTTTTGAATTAATGCATGTTTGGTTTTGGCTCTCCGCACATAAATTATTAAAATGAAATTTGTATATTAATTCTTTTTTTGGCTAAATGGCTTTCTCTTAGTTTTGATCAGACGATTTTGAGAAATAAGTGGTGGAGAAGGAGGCCTAGTTGCCCTCCAATTTTTCGGTTACTTAAAAAGGCAACTAGAACTTTTAATTTTTAACGAACGTTTTTATTAGTAAAAAATATACGTAACTTAAGAATTAACTTACGTAACAAACTTTCATAATCTTATATTTTTATTATGTATACAAGGGGGTTTGTACCCTCGTTAATACCTCGCTCTTTACACTAAATCGTAAGTTTTGTCCCAATTCTTTAAGAATGACCCCTGAATCAGAAAGGCCGTAGAATAAATAGTTGAAATTACTAAAAATACTTTAGCATAAAGAGCGAGGTATTTATCTCCTCCTAAATACCTCGCTCTTTATGTTAAAGTATTTTTAGAACCCCTCATATGCGTAATAATCTCTGTTCGTTTTAAGTTTCAATGCTACTCCTTCCTTTCATTAGAAAAAACGTTTTCATGTTTATTTTTCATTGTTTTCTTATAGTAATGCTAGAAAATCCTGCGCCCTTTTCATTGAATTTTTCTTCTACCATGACAGATTCCTCCAAGGAAATATCCTCCTACATAGCCCCCTCCCCTCAGCCCCATCCCCAGAACAAAATAAAATCCTCCTGAAAACGTCTGTACACTTCCCAATAACCATTACAATATGTAAGCACTGGTCAAAGTTTGTAACTTGCAGCCTCTCCCCCAGGGATTGTGGGGGAGTAAGTCATCCCCAAAGACATAGTTATTATGGTTTTCGACTATGCTGAACAAAATGGCTATCTCAAAATTTTGATTCGTTGGATTTGGGAAAAAATGAGCGTGGGAGGGGGCCTAGATGCCCTCTAATTTTTTTGGTCACTTAAAAAGGGCACTAGAACTTTTCATTTCCGTTAGAATGAGCCCTCTTGCGACATTCTAGGACTACTTGGTCGATACGATGACCCCTGGGAAAAAGAAAAACAAAACAAAAAAAAACAAAACAAATAAACACGCACCCGTGATTTGTCTTCTGGCAAAAAATACAAAATTCCACATTTTTGTAGATAGGAGCTTGAAACTTCTACAGTAGGGTTTTCTGATACGCTGAATCTGATGGTGTCATTTTCGTTAAGATTCTACGACTTTTAGGGATTGTTTCCTTCTATTTTCTTAAGTAAGGCAAATTTTCTCAGGCTTGTAACTTTTGATGGGTAAGACTAAACTTGATGAAAAATATATATTTAAAATCAGCATTAAAATGCGATTCTCTTGATGTAGCTATGATATCAAAATTCAATTTTTTAGAATTTTGGTTACTATTGAGCCGGGTCGCTCCTTACTACAGTTCGTTACCACGAACTGTTTGATATGAATCAAATCAGTTTTAGTTAAATGAAACTTTAGAATTAATGTCAGAAACATTTTTTTTTGCAACAAGAAGGGAGAAATCACACCGCAGCCTCATTATTCAATCTTAACCTAAATGAAGAGAGATAAAATATTAATTCCCCCCATATCCTTTTCTATATTCATCTGATAGCTCTTGGAGATTTAGGTAATTTGGGTTTTCAATCATGCTCTTTTAGGCATTTGATCTCCTCCTCTACCACCTAAACAATGACCCACCACGCCTTGTTTACAATCGCTGATGTGCAATTCTACGTCACTAAACATAATTTTATGAAAACTCAAATGAATCAACATTTTAAATTAAGCATTAAGATAATTTTATATAGGACCCTTCATCATGTATACATTGTTTGACTTTTCAGGAAAAAATACGACAGCATGCGGCACTACATCCTTTATAATTAGGAAGCTCAGTAAGCAGTTTTTTATACTTTTCTGTCTCAAATTGTGATAGCAAATTAGCCCTCTTGGGACAAAATCGCAGTATGGTTCCACAAGACGTCAGAAAACACCATTTTTCCGTGGTGCAATATTTTTGGTCATTCAAAAAGGGCACGAGAACTTTTGTTTCCCGTTTGAATGAGCTCTCTCCCAATCTTCTAGGTTCATTGGCTTGGTACGGTCACTTCTGAAAAACACACACACACAAAAATAAAACAGCGAACACAAATAAACACGCATCCATGATCTTCCTTTTCACAAAAATTACGAAATTCCCCATTTTTATAGATGGGAACTTGAAACCTCCAGATTAGGGTTTTCAGATATGATGAATCTGATGGTTTTCATAGAGATTGCTTGACTTTGTAGGGTTTTGTCCCTCTTTCTCCTAAAATCAGGCAAATTTTCTCAGGGCCGTTGGTTTTGATGGGTAATATTAAACTTTATGAATACGACTTTCGGTTACTATTGGGACGAGTCACTCTTTGCTTACACTTTGTTAACAATCACAATCACATAATCAAATTCATCATCAACCCCTTAGGTTTCAAAGGGTATCCGCAAGAAATGCAATGGTTAAAATCAGAAATCAGGTGACCTAGTTCTTCATTCATTCAATTGCGGCTTCGTTTGTTTGAGTGAATGAATTTTTGCTTTTATTTCTCAGTTGTTCGTTAGTGTCCACCGTTGGCAGTTCAAATTTGATTGGATTTTGTTCTGATCGTGAATATTGGCGGTCTTTGGCCACTTTAATTTTTGGTCTTTTATTGAATTTCGTTTAAGTTTTTGACGCTTTTTTTCATTGGTTTTGTTGTACTTTCCGCGCTTGCTTTTTGCATTTTCCTTGATCATATTGTTTTGTTCACGCTGAAGAAGAGAGGTGATTGTTCTCTCGAAATATTATATAAAAAAAACAAGTTTTTTTTTTTTAAATGAAAGTAAGGAGCGACATTAAAACTTAAAACGATCAGAAATTACTCCGTATATGAAAGGGGCTTTTCCTCCTCCTCTTTACGCTAAGGTTTGACTCTTTCTCTTAACTCTACTTCTTAAAAAAGTAACAAACTTTTAGCGTAAAGAGCGGGGCGTTGAGGAGGAAAAACCCCTTTCATATACGGCGTAATTTCTGTTCGTTTTCAGTTTTAATTTCGCTCCTTACTTTTGGTAAAATTGGTGCAAACAGTATTACTGGCTTTCATATAAAGTGAATATACCACTCGATGCCTTTTTTTATGCTCTTTACAAATATAATAATCGCTTCTACCACAAATTCAGATTTAAGCACTTTCTGACCTCTTGACCTCTTAAAATTTTTTAAGACAATATTACAAATCTGTAATAGTTCAGAAACAAATTTGGGCTATATATTTGAGCATCAGGGGGGTGGGGGTAAAGCATAGCATATATTAAACACGTAAATTAACCATTGCTGTATTTTTTTATGTGTTTGTGCTGTTGCACTGGTGATTTCTCTTCTCATTAAAATTCGATGTGCACAAACACATAAAAAAATAAATAAAAATATATATATATATGGATAGCCTACCACTGACTCTGGTATCAACAGATACCACTTGAGGTGCTTCATTTTTGAATGTAGAGCTAGAGGACAGTGTTACGACAGCTGTGCTGGGAGGAAGAGGTTTACGAAGTGAAACCTCTTTCACTTTGGAGGGAGAAAAATTATTATGGTTATCCCCGGCCAGTAGCTTTTCTGGTCTGTTCCGCCACAAATTATAAACTAGAAATGTATAGAATAAGAAATATTTTCTCTTTGTTGGTTTTAATTAAGACTGACTTCTCCAGTCAAACTATTTATTTGAATTGAAAATGTTTGGTTAAGTTCCCCATCAAAATTCTCTAACCTTCTCAGGGCATTGAGAAAATTTTAGAAAAAAGGGAAAAAATACTCAAGAATAATTGATATGGCCTTGAAGAAACTAGTATCATTAAACAGAAGTGTCTAGGTACTTTAGACCATATATTTCAAGCTCCTATTAAAAAAAAATGAATATTTTTTTTCCCAAGAAGCTTGTTCAAGAAGAAGTTTTAATTTAACGCTTTTTATTTGTTTTAAGCTTTTATGTCACTATTTAATTTAATTTAAAAAATTATTTCAAATGAATGATTCAGTTGAAAGGATAAAAATACTTCAACTTACCATAAACATGGGAAAATTCATTTTAAATCTTATTTTAACCTTATCACAAATCAAACGGAGTCTGAATCAATCTTACAAGCGTTGTCTTCTATGTATATAAAATACCAAATTGCAGTCTCATGATCAAGGTCAAACTTCTCTTTACCAAAAAATATTTTAGCCAATAGATACCTGCCCTCAGTGTCTCTTACATTGAACATTAGGAAATAGGTAATTATAAAATACAATTTCCTGACGGTTTTATTTACTTATTGTTGTGTATTTTTCGTTATTGTTCTCACGTAACAACATAAAATTTTCACTTTCCTATAAGGAAATCTCAACCACAAGGAAAAGCAAGTTTAGAAGCTTCTTCAATGTTGAATTAAGGAAACTAAATGGATTTCCCCAAAATTAAATGATTCAAAAGATGTTTAACAATAAAATAAATAATTAGCAAAACACTTCCAAAATATGCCCCATATTGTAGGAACCCCACCCCAAAGATGCAATCAGCCCTTTATTTAAATAATTAGAGGTTTGAAAATGTGTACAATATCTGAGTCTTAAATTAATACGATTAT
Organism: Artemia franciscana; assembly: GCF_032884065.1. Classification (NCBI taxonomy): domain Eukaryota; kingdom Metazoa; phylum Arthropoda; class Branchiopoda; order Anostraca; family Artemiidae; genus Artemia; species Artemia franciscana. The sequence goes on from NC_088872.1 coordinate 4,172,526, forward strand.
TACGCCATTCATCAAGCTTGTACACGAAAATGCTGGTATTTTTTGTTCTTGTACATTTTGTTCTATGTTCAAGAGCAAGAACATATTTAAAAACTATTTTATTTTTAACAGTAAAAGACACTAGATGCAGCAACTTTCTTTAAAATGAGCCGTCATACAGTTCTCTTCGATTTGCCAGTGCCCAGCTAGGTAAGGAGAAAAAAAAGGAAAGAAAAAAAGATGTCTTATATGCAGAATATCGTGGTTTCAGCCACTTTTGTCGATTTTCTAGCCAATATAATTTCCTTGTAGGTTGAAGCTAAAAGACGGTAAAATTTTGATACAGAGGCTTCAGAATAGGCGGTTCTTATAGTGTACTTCTATATTTATTCTGACTCTATTTTTAGGAGTTATGGGTTATTATATTTCTTAGTACGTGATCGTCTCTTACTAGGTTTCTAGCTACCTCTGCAACCCGGAAAAAAGTAATTTTAATTCTCTTCTATTACACTGAAGACAAGCGTGGTGACCTGGTGTCAAAAAGTCATATCTAATATGTTTCACTTTTACTCATAAAATTGCAGAAATCAGGTCTTGACAGAATCAGAAACCAGCCACAAACTCTTCTGTGGCTTGAACTCTTTTGCTACCTAGCATGGTCATTAAACTCACCCCTAGATATAGAAACCTTGACTTAATCTCTGCCAATAAATGATTTATTGAAGATATTCAAAACTTTACGTATATTCACCCGAAGGAAGTGCAAAAGACCATTATCTTGATATACATTTTTCAGGTATCCTCTAGTTTTTTTTTTTATTAATGGAAAATATCGTCCGAACACAACACTATTTATTGGTTTCACTGCAACTGAACCCTCGTGTAACAGGCCCCCTTGCTACTGAACCCTCGTGCATCTAACCCAAGGTGCAACTGAACCCCCGTGTTAATGCACCGCCATTTAACTAAGCCCCCGTGCAACTGGATCATCGTGTAACTTAACCATCGTGTTACTGAACTCTCATGCAACTCAATCCTAGTTTTACTGAACTCTCTTCAGGCTCAATCACCGTTTAGCTGACCCCTCGTGCAACTGAACTGCTTCGATGTAAAACTGTTCCCCCATCTAATAAAACTACGATTTATTCTTCAGTCCTATATATTTGAAAATAAGCAAAGCTTTTCATGTCCAGTACCCAACACACTTCAAAGTCATGGTTGCAGCATTGGCTATACCCTAGTACAGAGAATGCCAGGTTATCAAAAATTGTAAAGATACTCTAAAAAAATATCTGCCTCTAATACAAATTAGCAAGTAATAAATTAATAGTGAAAGTATATTTCATTTTTTTTTTTTTTTGGGGGGGGGGTTCAAAAAGAACAGGACACTGAGTCTCCCTTTTCCTGTTTTGTTTCTTCAGTACTGATAGGGCACTAAAATATCGCAGAAGGTGTTTAATGTTATTTGAAATGTAATATTCACATTTACGCGCTTTTTATAATTTCCTCGGGACAAAACTACAATAAATGTCTTAAGCACAAAAATTTAATTTTAATGTCAATTCTGGAGTGTAAAGGCTTGAAACGATAAAAAATGACCTATCCCTAAAATCTCCGTGATCGATTACCCTTAAACTGGTTTTTTAAATTCCCTTCTTGAATACTCCCCTTCCCAGTCCCCTTGGCAAGTGGAAAGTAAAAAAAGTTTTGAAAAAACGATACCGCATGAAAAAAAATACATCCGAATAAAAAACTGATTCGGTAATGGTACAATCTGTTTATTTTTCTTTCTACACTAAAATTAGTTACGAAATAAATTCTTGGAAATTACAAAAAGTCGTTTATGTCCGAACGTGCCTTTTTCTTTTTCCCCAGCAAGAGGTTTTTGGAATTAGTGTTTTATTCCCCCATAGTGTTTTAAGGTGTGTGTTGACTGGTGACGGGTTTGATATTACATAACGTACTTCACCCAAAATTTTCAAATAAGAAGATGATTAATTCACTATTTAAACCTATGTACAAGTATCATAATCGCTGTCCTCACAATATTCTTTCAGAATTCAATTTTTCTCAGCAGAAAATTTTTAACCTGTAAAGTTAAGGTTTCTTTCCAATACTTCTAAATTGATCTTCAGTTTTTTCTGACTTCTGTGGATTCTTAGCCTAGAAACCACATCCTATTGAGATTTAACTCCAATCAGAGTATATCCTATACGCCTTCCTATACGCCCCACTCTTTATGCTAAAGTTTGACTCTTTCTCTTAACTCTACTTCTTAAAACAGTATAAAACCTTTGCGTAAAGAGCGGGGCGTTGAGGAGGAAAAGTCCCTTTTCTATACGAAGTAATTTCTGTTCGTTTTAAGTTTTAATGTCGCTCCTTACTTTCATTTAAAAAAAACTTATGTTTTTATTTAATTTCTGGACGTTTTTTAATTAATGTATGTTTTGATCCTGGCTCTCCGCACATAAATAATTAAAACGAAATTGGCATATTAATTTTTTTTTTTGGCTAAATGGCTTTCTCACAGTTTTAATCGGAAGATTGTGAGAAAAAAGGAGCGAGGGAGGAAGCCTAGTTTGCCCTCCAATTTTTTGATTACTTAAAAAGGCAACTAGAACTTTTAATTTTTTACGAACATTTTCATTGGTAAAAAATATACATAATTTACGAATTAACTTACGTAACGAACTTCTATATTCGTATGTTTTTATTGCGTATATGAGGAGGTTCACCACTCGTCGATACCTCGCTCTTTCCACTAAAGCTTAAATTCTGTCCCAATTCCTTAAGAATGACCCTTGAGTCACAAAGGCCGTAGAATAAATAGTTGAAATTACTAAAAATACTTTAGCGTAAAGAGCGAAGTATTACGAGGTGTTAAATCCCTCATATGCGTAATAATTTCTGCTCGTTTTAAGTTTTAATGCTGCTCCTCACTTTCAGTAGAAAAAACTTTTTCATATTTATTTTTTCATTGTTTTTTTTAAATAATGCTAAAAAATCCTGCATTGAAAGTCTCTTCCCCCATGAGAAGTTTTTCCATGGAAATATCTCCCACGTAACCCCCCCCCCACCTCAACTCTCCCTCCCAAACAAAAACAAAATCCCCCTGAAAACGTCTGTACACTTCCCAGTAACCATTACTATATGTAAACAAAGGTCAAAGTTTGTAACTTGCAAACCCTCCCACGGGGACTGCGGGGGAGTAAGTCGTCCCCAAAGACATAGTTATTAGGTTTTTCAACTATGGTGAATAAAATGACTATCTCAGAATTTTGACCCGGTGACTTTGGAGAAAAATGAGCGTAGAAGGGGGCCTAGGTGCCCTCCAATTTTTTTGGTCACTTAAAAAGGCCACTAGAACTTTTAATTTCCGTTAGAATGAGCCCTCTTGCGACATTCTAGGACCACTGGGTCGATACGATCACTCCTGGGGAAAAAACAAGCAAAAAAACAAATAAACACGCATCCGTAATTTGTCTTCTGGCAAAAAAATGCGAAAATCCACATTTTTGTAGATAGGAGCTTTAAGCTTCTACAATAAAGTTCTCTGATAAGCTGAATCTGATGGTGTGATTTTCGTTAAGATTGTATGACTTTTAGGGAGTGTTTCCCCCTATTTTCCAAAATGAGGCAAATTTTCTCAGGCTCGTAGCTTCTGATAGGTAAGACTAATCTTGATGAAGTTATACTTTAAAATCAGTATTAAAATGAGATTTTTTGTATGTAACTATTGGTATCAAAATTCCATTTTTTAGAGTTTCGGTTACTATTGAGCCGGGTCGCTCCTTACTACAGTTCGTTATCAAGAACTGTTTGAGAAGTGTTTCGATTGGCTGCCAGTGACAGAAATTAGTTGCAATAGTGGCTCTGCTGGTTCTTTGTCTTTGGTCCAAAGTAGTTTAGCTTGCCTAAATGGGTAATATAAATTGGAAACTCCTTACGAAGATAGAAGCATGTTTTGAGGATTAATATAGAAGAGGGCTGATTTCAACAGGGGTCCAGGTGAACAAGGGTTTAGTTAAATGGGGTTTTGTTGTACGGGCTCAGGAGACAAGGGTTCAGTTAGTAGTAGTAGTAAATAGGGTTGAGTTGCACGTGGGCTGAGTTAAAGAGGACCCAGTTAAACAGGGGCTCATTTGTACGATGGTACCGTCAAATGGGACTGAGTTACATGACTTTGGTTTTTGAGTTTCATGGGAATCTGGTTACACGAGGGTTCATTTAGATAAGGGTGAGTCACACGTGGGTCCAGTTGAACGGGGGTTCAGCTGCATGATGATTCAGTTAAATGGAGTAGAATTGCTTGGAAGCCCAATTACATGGGTTCATTTACACGCACACCACTTTTATACAACGTTTAACGTCATTGCAACACTATCATGTTTTTTGTGTACTTTAAATCTGTTTGAATGTAGCGCCATCCAAATAAAAAGTGTTTTAAATAAAGAATCTATAGTAAAGTCAGCCGAAGGGGGTACATCCTGCCCATACCCCAAAATATTGCCATTTTCCACTAATGGGGTATGTGCCCCACCTAGGAATAAAGGCTTAAAAAAAACAAGCAAGCTCAATTTTCAGTAAAGTAATAATTTATAAAATTCTACGGATATGGGGAAATTACACCAGCTGGTCTATATGACCTAATTTTGAAGATCTATATTCATGACGATTCTTCAATCAACAGGGAACTCCATGTGGCAGTCATGCCAAGCTTTTGAGCTCTTTTTGTAGATGGGAGGCTCCTGATCTTCTGTTTGTTCCAGAAATACAGTTATAGATTCTGAACTGGTTTAAGATCCAGAACTGGTTTTAGGTTCAGAATAATGAATTAACCATATTAAAAGTTAAGTTTATTTGTATTATTTACCCATGTTGGGCAAAGATGGATGTTCGATGGTCTAAAATGACAAATATACCATTTCGCTGGAGTACGAGTATTTTCGTTCTTAAAAAGAGTACTAAATATATTGTAATTTCTTTTAAACGTGCCCTTTCCCAGCAGTCTACGAACACTAGTTGAATCTGACCACCCCTGAAGAAAAACTGGAAACACATCAGTGCTTCCAGTGCAAAGCGTGATTTTCCTTGTTGCTCAATGGGGTAGGTCAATACTCCTGCAAAACATTTTGATCCAGTGGTATTTCCAGTGGTGCACTATTTATTTCGATGCATGCTTCGATGCATGACACACACAGAGAGAGAGAGAGAGAGAGAGAGAGAGAGAGAGAGAGAGAGAGAGAGAGAGAGAGAGAGAGAGAGAGAGAGAGAGAGAGAGAGAGAGAGAGAGATAGAGAGAGAGAGAGGGACAGAGAGACAAAACACATACCAACACAGAGAGTCAGAAACATACAAAGGCAGGTGAGAGAAACAAGCAAACAGCCCTTAAAACACACAGCGTGGCCGACCACGCTAACTTAACCTACACGAGCCTAATTTAAAAGTAGTTAGTTTATTCTTCGTCTCTCTCTGTCTTTGTGTTTTTGTGTGTCTGACTTAGTGTGTTCGCAGGTGTTTGCTAGTATCTCTATCTCTCTTCCTCTCTCTGCGCCTCTTCGTTGGACTGGCTGTTTGCTTGTATGTGTCACTGTGCCCACTCCTTGGCTGGGATAAGGAAGAAAATCCATTGGCTGGAAAAGTAAAAAAAATTGCTTGAACTTTGATATTCTGCATTGACGGCATCTTTTCCCCTTTTTTCCCTCCGCAGTTAGCGGAGCAATGGAACGTAATGGAGAGGTGTTTAATGGCTCATTTTTAAGGAAATTGATGTATCTAAAAACCTATTATAACTAAAAAAAATAATTTTTAAGAATAAAATAAATTTTTTACAAAATTTTTTATTTTTATAAAAAGTTATTTCAGTTTACATGAATACTGCACCGTTGCTAGAAACTGTATTTAGAAGAAATACAGTCTTCCTTCTTGAACATCAAGGAAAATCACTTTCTTTCATGAGAAGAAGTGATGTGTCTCTTTTTTTTCTCTATTTTTTCTGCCACCGCTAGTTAGGCACTGAAACATCAGGTTGAAAACTCTTTTATATTGAGTGTTCGACCAAAATGACTCCAATAGTGCATTTTTTTGTTTCGATCCAACACCATTTTTGAGGTGTTTAAGGCATTTTAATTTCCATTAATTTTTCGCTCAATAATTTTTTTACTATTACGATTAACCTAAATGATAAATACCCTGCAAATTACATTTTGAACAGATTTTTTTACTTGTTGGAATCCTAACACAAGAAAATGTTCCACAAAGCTGTCATATAAGATGTTCATGACATTTTACATGCAATTGTCTATACGCAAAGCTCCGGCATAGAGCACCATCTAGCTAAACACTCTGTGAAAGGCAACCCGCTATTCAAGCAACCCGCTAAATACTTGGGTGAACTATAGCTGTCTGCACTACCAGATAATCTGACTTGAAACACATATAGCACCTATAACTCTCCTTAGCTATTTTTTTTAGGTTTATCCTCATTTTCTTGTCAATTCTTTTTATGTATATAAAGATATTTTTTATGTGAAATTTTAAATAATCATTTTTAAAATAACATATTTAAATGAATATTTTTAATTTAAACAGTTTTTAATGCTCTAAACCCCCACCACACCCTCCTCTCCTCCCCAATCCTCTCCCCTAATTCAAAAGTTTACTTGACTGCGATACCTAGAAGCGTGAGCTATGGTAAAACTCAAGTCGGTTCTTTGGTAGCCAGGCTAGGCCATTTTAGATTTAAAGTCTGTCCAGCCACTTGTTTCCAGTACCTTAGGTTGTTTTAAGAACAAGGATGTCGAATGCTAATCTAGGTGCTCAGAAAAATCAATGAGGTGCATGATCAGGGTTACCCCAGATAAAAAAAAAATTCAGTGATTTTTTGTTTGACTTAGTGATTTTCTTGAATAATCTAGTGAGTTATGCAATGATCTAGTGATTTTTTTGGCAATATAAAATACCACTTGACATAGCGATGAATCATTAGGGGTGGCAAACAATGTGCATGATTGTATCTGCATATATGTGTGATGATAGTGGAATCGCTACATGCTAGAAGGGTTACGGTAGTGCCCTAAGGTGAATAGATGTTATCTTAAATAACAACGAGAACTTCTATTTATTGTGACAAGGAATTACAACAGCTCAAAAACCATAAAAAAGAAAACAAAAAATTTGAGGTTTAGTAGAAATCATTGTTAGAAAAATCGGACAAGCTTGAATAATCAAAAATCTTTGAGAATTATGGTTCTTTGGAATCATCTGAACTATCGAACATGATAAGACCAAAAGAACACTCCGAGCAAATTAAACTCACAACGTGTGAGAATTAGCAACTTGGACTATCAAATGAGACAAGACCCCAAAAAACGAAAATTTACAACTTTTATAAATGATAGTTCGTTGAATTAAAAAGAACTTTTTGTCCCGCCATCTGAACATTTAACAAATAAACAACCTAGACTGTCATGTAAAACTAGACCAACAAGGGCAGCTAAAGTAAAGGATATTGGCAAATTGTTTGAAGTAATGAAAATCCAAAATGAAGAAGAAACAAAAATAGGGTTAGAAGATAAGCGACAGTGTAGTCAAAACGTGCCAAAATTGAAAATGATAGTTCTGATAATTGGGTTTGGGATTTGGACATAGATTAGGCCTTTGTTTAAAAATTAAGTTTCTGGGATACGGATTTCACAATGACAAAAGACAAAACGGGGCTAAAGTTGATGTTCAACGTTTTATAAGAGCTCTAAGTAATAAAATGGCTATAAATAACGACAATAGAGTTTATAAGGACGTTAGCCAAGAGCCGATACTGTATCAGCCTCTGTTAAAAATTAAATAAAAAAAAAGATAGTTTTTTTTAACTGAAAGTAAAGCAGAAATTACTCCGTATACGAAATGGGTTGTCCTCTCCGCAATCCCTCGCTCTTTACGCTAAAGTTTTTAATTGTTTTAAAAAGTAGAACTGTGGCAAAGAGTCAAACTTTAGCGTAAAGAGCGATGGATTGCGGAGGGGACAACCCATTTCATTAACGGAGTAATTTCTGTTCGTTTTAAGCTTTAATGTCGCTCCTTACTTTCAGTTAAACAAACTAGTTTTTTCATTTAATTTCTGAACGTTTTTGAATTAATGCATGTTTGATTTTGGCTTTCCGCACATAAATTATTAAAATGAAATTTGCATATTAATTCTTTTTTTGGCTAAATGCCTTTCTCTTAGTTTTGATCAGACGATTTTGAGAAATTAGGGGTGGGGAAGGAGCCCTGTTGCCCTCCAATTTTTCGGTTACTTAAAAAAGCAACTAAAACTTTTAATTTTTAACGAACGTTTTATTAGTAAAAAATATACACAACTTAAGAATTAACTTACGTAACAAACTTTTATATTCTTATATTTTTATTATATATATGAGGGGGTTTGTCGTCCCCTCGTTAATACCTCGCTCTTTACCCTAAATCTTAAGTTGTGTCCCAATTCTTTAAAAATAACCCCTGAATCAGAAAGGCCTTAGAATAAATAGTTTAAATTACTAAAAATACTTTAACATAAAGAGCGAGGTATTTATCTTCTCCTAAATACCTCGTTCTTTATGCTAAAGTGTTTTTAGAACCCCTCATATGCGTAATAATCACTGTTTGTTTTAAGCTTTAATGCTACTCCTTACTTTCAATTGAAAAAACTTTTTCATGTTTATTTTTTCATTGTTTTTTTTATATAGTAATGGTAGAAAATCCCGCGCCCTTTTCATTGAATTTCTCTTCCCCCATAACATATTCCTCCAAGGAAAGATCCTCCCACATAGCCCCCTCCCCTCAAACCCATACCCCAAACCAAAAAAAATCCCACTGAGAACGTCGTACGCTTCCCAATAACCATTACTGTATGTAAACACTGGTCAAAGTTTGCAACTTGCATCCCCTCCCCCAGGGACTGTGGGGGAGTAAGTCATCCCCAAAGACATAGTTATTATGGTTTTCGACTATGCGAAATAGAATGGCTATCTCAAAATTTTGATTCGTTGACTTTGGAAAAAAATGAGCATGGGAGGGGGCCTAGGTGCCCTCCAATTTTTTGGTCACTTAAAAGGGGCACTGGAACTTTTCATTTCGGTTAGAATGAGCCCTCTTGCGACATTCTAGGACCAGTTGGTCGATACGATGACCCTTGGGAAAAAAAAACAAAAAAAAAAAACAAATAAACACGCACCCGTGTTCTGTCTTCTGGCAAAAAATACGAAATTCCACATTTTTGTAGATAGGAGCTTGAAATTTTTGCAATAGGGTTCTCTGATACGCTGAATGCGACGGTGTGATTTTCGTTAAGATTCTATGACTTTTAGGGGGTGTTTCCCCCTATTTTCTAAAATGAGGCAAATTTTCTCAGGCTCGTAACTTTTGATGACAAAGACTAAATTTGATGAATTTATAAAATCAGACGAATTTATAAAATTTATAAAAATCAGCAATCTTAAAATCAGCATGAATATCCAATTCTTTTGATGTATGTTTTAGTATCAAAGCTCCGTTTTTTAGAGTTTCGTATACTATTGAGCGGGGTCGCTCCTTACTACAGTTCGTTACCACGAACTGTTTGAAAGTAAAACAGTTCAAAATAATTTTATATCTAGTCACTGTCATTAAAAAGGTATCATCCCTATTTTGAACTGTTTTACTTTCGTCATGGAAAGGCAGTGTGGTCTTCGAAGTTATCTACGAACTATTTTAAAACAAAGGTTCGGCGTTATGTTTTTAATGATGACAAAATACAAGCCAAGGCAAAAGTTAAAGGTCCAATAACAAAAAAAACATAATTTAACAAAGACACGAATTCTAATTTCAAAAGGTCATCTAAAAGGTTTAAGGGATTGACTGATAAAAATAAAGCACAAATATATCTGATTAGAAAACTAGTGAAAGTGAGAATCGCAACAACTGCAAAAAAGGGCATGGAACGAACGACTGTGAAAATCACATTGAATTGTAAACGAGATTTTTAACAGTGATCTGTGGTTGGAAACTAGAAAAGACGTATTTTTTTTCTTTAACGCATCAAGAAATTGATGATGATGATGTATGAATCTAAACTGCTAAAGTAATTGGCGTGGAAAAAACTTTCTGAGGTAAAGATAAACAAAAATGGACAATGAAACTTACGGTAGGAAAACTAGAAACGGCGATGATTGGCCAAAAAACGATCTAAATAGGTCAGGACTTATTTAGTAAAAAGTATTCGTAATTTTTAAAGGGTGGCAGCATCGAACCTGTGATGACGCCAATACATCAAGAAAAGGCTCAATCAATACATACATACATACATACATATATATATATATATATATATATATATATATATATATATATATATATATATATATATATATATATATATATATTTATATATATATATATATATATATATATGCCAACCCTTTTTATTCCTACATGCTAAATTACTTTTCATAAATGACAACTCAAAACCTATTGTTTTTCTCTTTTATCAAATTTAACTACATATCAGATGTCACCTTAATTGCTCAATTGTCTAATAAGCTTTTCCATTTTTCCAATTTCCTTTTAAGAAACTAAATTCGCAAGAAGCTTGAGCATAAATAAGCCTTTGAAATAGATGAGCTTTCTAAAACTCAGCAAATGCACATTGTACTTTAAATTCATGAGCTTTTATTAAAAACTAGGACCCCTACTTCCCACCATAAGTCCTATTTGCTGCAAACTAGGAACAGTTCAGAAGTTATATGCGTGAAGCTATCAATATGTCTTCCTTGGTACGTCTCGTTTCCAGCTCTAAGACCTTGCTTTCACTAGTTGGGATTCCAGTGCTATCTTAGTTCTGGTAGTGTGAGCCTGACTAGAGAGAACAAAGAAGGGTGTATGTTGAGCTTCCGCCATTTTATTCAAAGTAAGAAAATAAACCACTTGTTTTTTTAGTTTTTCTTGGTTGACTTCCTTCTGGAGACTTATATTTCAGTTTATTCCTGAAACAGAGTCTTGGCCTAGCGCTTGCAATTTCCCCAGAAAAGAAAATTCTTACATCTTTTCTATTCAATTTCTTTTATCTTCAGACAAATTCTAGAATCAAAAATGTTCCTAGGACATATTATTTAAAGCTTTGAGGAGTTGACAACTAGAGTGCTTAATCAATGCCGAAAACACCGTACTTCTGTTGGCAAAGCCAACCAAAGATTCCTCCAACACTTCAGAGGGGTAGGCAACGCGAAACTATTTAAGTTTTAGTGCAATAATGATCTGAAAATTAGCATTTGTAATATTTGTCCAAATTCTTTCCTCCTTCAAAACTAGCTTTCATAGTTCCTTGACCCATCCCTACCAAGTTATGAAGACTCTTGATTTAGAACATAAGCTTAGGCTCACAGTAGGATATAAGATAAGATAATATTTATTTTCAAAAGACTATCACAAGCTCTATAGAGCCAAATTCGCTTTATAGGTCAGTAAAAGCTAAAAAAAAAAAAAAAAAAAAAAAAAAAAAAAAAAAAAAAATCAGTACATTAAGTCAAACACTTAAAATTAAAAAGAAAATAAAAAAGCAAAATCATCAAAGATAAAGGGCAAATCAGTAAACTTAAGAATTAAATTACAAAAACGTTGCAACGAACTGTAGTAAGGAGCGACCCGGCTCAATAGTAACTAAAACTCTAAAAACTGGAATTTTGATATCAATAGCTACATAACAAGAATCGCATTTTAATTTTGATTTTAAATATATAATTTTAATCAAGTTTAGTCTTACCCATCAAAAGTTACGAGCCGGAGAAAATTTGCCTCATTTCAGAAAATAGGGGTAAACACCCCCTAAAAGTCATACAATCTTAACGAAAATCACACCATCAGATTCAGCGTGCCAGAGAACCCTATTGTCGAAGTTTCAAGCTCCTATCTACAAAAATGTGGAATTTTGTATTTTTTACCAGAAGGCAGATTACGGATGCGTGTTTTTTTTTTTTTTTTTTTTTTTTTTTTTTTTTTTTTTTTTTTTTCAGGGGTGATTGTGTCGACCCAGTGGTCCTAGAATCTTGCGAGAGGGCTCATTCTAACGGAAATAAAATGTTCTAGTGCCCTTTTTAAGTGACCAAAAAATTGGAGGGCACCTAGGACCCTTCCATGCTAATTATTTTCCTAAAGTCACCAGATCAAACTTACTCCCCCACAGTCCCCGTGGGAGGGGCCACCAGTTACAAACTTTGACCAGTGCTTTTATATAGTAATGGTTATTTGGAAGTGTACAGACGTTTTAAGGGGGATTTTTAGGTTGGGGGGAGGAGTTGAGAAGAGCAGGATATGTTGGGGAAACTTTCCTTGGAGGAATTTGTCATGGGGAAAGAAAATTTTCATGAAGGGAGCGCAGGATTATCTAGCATTATTAAAAAAAACACACTGAAAAAATAAATATGAATTTTTTTTTAACTGAAAGTAAGGAGAAGCAATAAAATTTAAAACGAATAGAAATTATTACGCATATGATGGGCTCACCTCCTCCTAATACCTCGCTCTTTATTAAGCTAAAGTATTTTTTAGTAATTTCAAGTATTTATTTTACGGCTTTTGTGATTCAGGGGTCATTCTTAAGAAATTGGAACAAAATTTAAGCTTTAGTGTAAAGAGCGAGGTTCTGACGAGGGGGTGAACCCCTTTGTATACGTAACAAAAACATGAGAATACAGAAGTTCGCTACGTAAGCTAATTTGTAAGTTACGTATATCTTTTACTAATAAAAACATTCGTAAAAAAATTAAAAGTTCTAGTTGCCTTTTTAAATAACCAAAAATCGGAGGGCAACTAGGCCTCCTCCCCCGCTCCTTTTTTCTCCAAATCATTCGATCAAAACTATGAGAAAGCCATATAGCAAAAACAAGAATGCAAATTTCGTTTTAATTATTCATCTACGGAGAGCCAAAATCAAAACCTGCAATAATTCAGAAACATTCAGAAATTAAATTAAAAAAGCAAGTTTTTTTTAACGAAAATTAAGGAGCGACATTAGAACTTAAAACGAACAGAAATTACTTAGTATATGAAAGCAGATGCTTCCTCATCAACGCCCCGCTCTTTACGCTAAAGTTTTTTACTGTTTTAAAAAGTAAAGTTTAGAGAAAGAGTCAAACTCTTTATCATCAACGCCCCACTCTTTACGCTAAAGTTTTTTACTGTTTTAAAAAGTAGAGTTAAGAGAAAGAGTCAAACTTTAGCGTAAAGAGCGGGGCGTTGATGAGAAAGAGTTTGACTCTTTCTCTTAACTCTACTTTTTAAAACAGTAAAAAACTTTAGCGCAAGGCGTTGATGAGGAAGCATCTCCTTTCATATACGAAGTAATTTTTGTTCGTTTTAAGTTTTAATCTCTATGATGTTTCAGTGGCTTGTTCCCATCCAAAAACAGTGGTTTCCTTGTTGTTCCAGGTCGGGAACGTCAATTATCTTGTATAAGGTTTTCTATCATGATGATTTTGCTGGTACAATTTTCATTTTGTTTTGGCACGGTTTTTTGGAGATTTTAGGCTCTTGTTCAAAATAGTCATAAACTTTCATTAACAATAAACATTTACTATAAAAATTACCAAAGAAATACTTATTGGTCTTGAATCAGCTTTGAATGACAATCATTTTTCATTAGAATTTTTTCAAAGTTTGCTTTTAACTTACAGTTACTATGGACCTTGGATTACTCTTTACCAGGTTGCAACAGTCACTGCAACCATAGCATTTGCAATTCTAACACTTTAAATAGCTGAACCCCTTAAAAAATTCTTAGAACAATTTCTTTCAGTGCAAACTTGGCACACCATAATTCCACCGTAGCCTATATAAATATTTAATACAAAAGATATTGAACTCATCTATTCAACAGCTGTTGTGATAGATCGGTCTTTTCTTCTGAGAGTTTTGACGAACAGCCAATCTGAGGCGTTAAGAGAGACGGTTGAGCAAAGGTCAGCTTTCCTAATATAAGTAATACGTTCTGTTTATTTTGAGTTTTAATGCTGCTCCTCCCTTTCAGCAAAATAAAAAGGCTTAATTTATTGAGTTTCTGACCATATTCAAATGATACCTGGAAATACTAGGAAACAATAAAGTTTTTGCAACAAACCACTGGAATAAATTTTAGAACACATTTTTTGTATTTTTTTTGCCATAATTTCAGGGTTGGCAAGAGCCATTAATCTAAAAGATTCATGTTCAATAGGATCTTATTAGCCTAATACTTACTGTTTTAAGTTTCAACCTGTTGAGACCCTGTTATACATGAATAAGTAATAATTCAAGAATGGTAGTCATCTTGAAAAAGTCATGCATCCAAATATGTATCAGGTTTTATTTTCAGGGTTTATTTGTTGTTAATTTGAAAAATTAGTTATATTCTTTTTCTTTTCTTTGCTTTCAATATGAGTTCTTCGAACGAACCCTTTTTTGTTCAGATGTCCCCTATGAACTCCAGCTGGGAGGCCTTGTGGGCCCCCCAGCTAGACCCTATTTTAACCACAAAAATGTAAGAAACTGGACAAAAAGAGGCAAAAAATATGTTTATCAATTAAAAAATTTAGCTATTGCTAAGTTTAATTTTGATTTGACCTATTGCTAAGACTGTTTATTGGCCCTTCTTTGGTCTCCATTTTCTTTTGAATGCTCATTAAGTTGGGCTCATTAAGTTGATGAGCAAACTTAAAAAAAAAACAAAAAAAACTCTACTATGAACGTAATTAAAATGAACTAAATGTTCCGTGTTTTTTTTTTTTGTAATTTTCACCTAGTGGAAGGCAATCGGAGTTTTATTTCTTTGTTTTGTATTTCCTAGATATTTTGTTAACACGAAACGAAATTCCTTGGCAAAATATCGTCCCATAAAATGTAAACAGAAACAAAATTGAGTAATAAATAGCTCAGAAAATGTAAGCTTGAATTAGATTACGTTTGAGTATTCCCGGAGCCCTCCCTGGCTCCAAATGTATTATGTCTATTTAGCTATTTATGGTATGACCTACTTCTACAGAATTGGGTCCATCCACCAGTAAAAACATAAGCTAGTGAACAAGGTGTCTGGGGAAATGCGAAGAGATGAAATATAGAACCCATAAAGCATAAATAAAAATTGAGTAACAAATAGCTCAGAAAATGTGAGGTGGAATTAGTTTACGTTTTGAGCATTTATCGGAGCCGTTGCTGGCTCCAAATATGTTATTATGTTATATGTTATAAATATGTTTTAGCTGTTTAAGGTATGACTTTCTTTTATATTAACAAATGAAAAAAGAGTTTCTTGGAAGGTAAGGAGCAACTTCAAAACTTAAAACGAGCAAGTATTATTCCGAGTATTAGCGGAACTAACCCTTCCTCAACCATCGCTTTTTAAGCTAAAGTTTGGAATTCTTTAAAAAAAATATTCTCATTCAAATTCAACGGCCCTTGTCTGAACAGTCTTTTCTAAAGAATTGTGAAAAAAGGTAAACTTTAGCGTAAAGAGTGAGATTATACGGAATAATTTCATTTTGACTCTTTCTCTTAACTCTACATTTTAAAACAGTAAAAAACTTTAGCGTAAAGAGCGGGGCGTTGAGAAGGAAAAGCACCTTTTATATACGGAGTAATTTCTGTTCGTTTTAAGTTTTAATGTCGCTCCTTACTTTCATTTAAAAAACTTGTTTTTTTATTCAATTTCTGAACGTTTTTGAATCAATGCATGTTTTGATTTTGGCTCTCCACAAAGGAATAATTAAAACAAAATTTGTATATTTTTATTTCTTTTGGCTAAATGGCTTTCTCATAATTTTGATCGAATGATTTTGAGAAAAAAAGAGCGGGGGAGGAAAGCTAGTTGCCCTCCGATTTTCGGTTAAGTAAAAAGGCAACTAGAACTTTTAATTTTTTACGAATCTTTTTATAAGTAAAAGATATACGTAACTTATAAATTAGCTTACGTAACGAACTTCTGTATTCTCATGTTTTTATTACATATATGAGGGGGTTCGCCCCCTCGTCAGTACCTCGCTCTTTACACTAAAGCTTGAGTTTTGTCCCAATTCATTAAGATTGACCCCTGAATCGCAAAAGCCGCAGAATAAATAGTTGAAATTACTAAAAATACTTTAGCGTAAAGAGCGAGGTATTAGGAGGAGGTGAGTTCCTCATATGGGTAATAATTTGTGTTCGTTTTAAGTTTTAGTGCTGTTGCTTACTTCCAGCTGAAAAAAAACTTTTTCATATTTATCTATGATTTTTGGATATGATTTTTGAGTTATTGGAATTTGCTTTATACAATACTTATATAAGATTTGGGGGTGATTTGTACAAGCAAATTGTGGGAATTCCCATGGGGGAGAATGCCAGCCCATTTATAGCTGACTTGTTTTTAAGTCAACTAGAATATAAATATATGATGGATAAGAATAATCCAATTAATTTAAAACATGCTTTGTCAAATAATAAAAGATATTTAGATGATATTTTGGTCTTAAATTGTAAGGATTTCATTGATATTTCCAAAAATATATATCCATCAGAGCTTATTCTTGAGCCTAGTCATGGCGCTGGTCATGAAGATCATTTCTTAGATTTAAATATTAATATTTGTGATAATAATAAATTAAGTTTTAAAATGTATAATAAAACGGATGATTTTGATTTTGAAGTGATTAGTTTCCCATTCCCTGAAAGTAATATACACTCAAATATCACATATTCAGCGTTTTTCTCACAGTTACTTCGTTATGCAAGGATTTGTAGTAATTATATTGATTTTAAAAATAGATGTAAAATCTTAAGCCAAAAATTGATATCAAGAGGTTTTTCTGCAAATAAATTAACTTGGCAATTTAAAAAATTTAGTTTTCATTATAACGAACTTTTAAATAAATATCAAAAGAATTATCTAGAAATACTTAAAGAAATTTTCAACTAATTTCGGAGGTTCGAGAAATATTGTCGCAGCACCATTTATTTTGAATTGTGTTTCTAATTGAGCGGATTTTCTCAAAAATTATCCACATGGTAAAGATGAATTCTATAATTGTTTAGTTCATTCAGGTTTTTTGCAATGTGTTAATATTTGTGATTTGGTAAAATTTATAATATTTAGTTTACCTATTGTTGCTAAAGGGAGGGATATATTAACAGGATAAGCTTGTTTTGGTTTTACTTGGTTGTTTTACATTTGCTGTTTTTTTTTTCTTTCATAGGCATATATTTTGGGGGTGATACCTGACGCGGGGATGCCATGAATATTCTGTGGTAGCCACAACACTGTGCTGGGTAGAGAATTTAGAGTGGCGAAACCCTATATAGGCCAGTGTATTCTCCTGATGAGCCCTTATGTTGGGTGTTGCCTCTGAATTATTTGTCTATATTATTTTTTCTATTGTTTAGTAAATGACGACTTATACTTATTGACGACATGACTGCCTGTCCATGGATTATTCTTTATGGTTGATTGTGTGTGGCTATGTTTGACCTATGTGATTGTATGGATGAGTAGGGTTAAGGCCTCATTCAAGTGCTGGTCTATATTAATCACTAATTTAGGAAAACAGTCTTCCTTTTCTCCTTATGTCTCTCTTTTTTTTGTGTGTTTGTGCTGTTGCATTGGTGATTTCTCTTTTCATGATTAATATATGTAAGCACTGGTCAAAGTTTTGAACATGTAAACCCTCCCACGGGGACTGTGGGGGATTAAGTCGTCCCCAAAGACATAGTTATAAAGTTTTTTGACTGCGCTGAATAAATTGGCTATCTCAGAATTTTGATCCGTTGACTTTGGGAAAATAATTAGCGTGGGAGGGGGCCTAGGTGCCCTCCAATTTTTTTGGTCACTTAAAAAGGGAACTAGAACTTTCATTTCCGTTAGAATGAGCCCTATCGCAACATTCTAGGACAACTGGGTTGATACGATCACCCCTGGGAAAAAAAACAAGAAAAAAAAAACAAACACGCAAACAAATAAACACGCATCGTGATAAATATAAAATTCCAAATTTTTGTAGATAGGAGCTTGAAACTTCTACAGAAGGGTTCTCTGGTACGCTGAATCTGATGGTGTGATTTTCGTTAAAATTCTATGACTTTTAGGTGGTGTTTCCCCCTATTTTCTAAAATAATGCAAATTTTCTCAGGCTCGTAACTTTTGATGGGTAATATTAAACTTGATGGGACTTGTATATTTAAAATCAGCATTAAAATGCGATTCTTTTGATGTAGCTATTGTGCCAAAATTCCATTTTTTAGAGATTTGGTTACTATTGAGCCGGGTCGCTCCTTACTACAGTTCGTTACCACGAACTGTTTAATATAACATATCTCTTATAAAAAATAACAAAGAGAGATAAAACTCCACAAAAAACCTCAAACGAGACTGCGGCCAGTAAAGAGATAAAAGACTAAAATAACCCGGATATTTCGCCTGTATGTAAACTAGGGGTCCTCAGTACAAGATAAAAAGAAAAAAAAACTCAACTAAAAACAAATAAAACCACCACCAATAATAACAAATACAAGTTTCGCTACTGATCCACGTAGGGAAAAGAAGCTATTAGAGTTATTTCAATGAGAACATCAAAGCAACTGAGGAAAAATTATGAACATTGAAACTAAGTTGGACTATTGGTTCATTTTTCAAAATACAATCATAATTTGGGTCGATATTTGAGTTCCCCGTGTCTCTATTTATTGAAAGATTAACAAAACATATGTTTTTAATTTCTTTACCCTCCCTTGCCCACTGAGAAAAACCCCTATCATTTGGAATAGCTGTAGCCTCATCAAATTGTATAAAATGTTCAGGATAAAAGAATGTATGTTCAGACAGAGCCGAAACAAAAGTTTCAGGAGG
This sequence comes from Artemia franciscana, assembly GCF_032884065.1. Classification (NCBI taxonomy): domain Eukaryota; kingdom Metazoa; phylum Arthropoda; class Branchiopoda; order Anostraca; family Artemiidae; genus Artemia; species Artemia franciscana. The sequence continues at coordinate 4,191,358 of NC_088872.1, forward strand.
CTTTCTTAATTGTAGAGTTTTTCCTATTGAATTGCGATGCTCAATAAATCTTTCAATAAATTGGTGGTGAGTTCCACCAATATAAAACTCTCCACAAGAACAAGGAATTTTATACACCCCACTAACTAGATCTCCCCGGGCAAAGTCCTTCCCGGAATTAAGGAAACTACTTAATGGTCTCACTGATTGGAAACAAGTATCAATGTTAAATTTACGCAAAATTCGTTTAAGCATCTCCCCCAAAATAGGTACATAAGGCAAAGAAATGAAGCTTTTCGGCACATTTAATTCTGAACACTATGAAAATCCAGTAACCCTATTGTTATGTTTAATGCGTCTATTTTTTATTATTTTATCAATGAATTTAATCGGGTAACTGTTATAAAATAAAATATACCTCAAACATAACAATTCGGAATCTAAAAACTCCTGGGAACAAATTCTGAAAGCTCTATCTCCCAGTGCGATTGTAACCCCTTGATCACTGAAATAGTTTGGCACGAATGAAAGTTCAAATACCTATCACTGTGTTTAGGCTTTCTACATATTGAGAACAGTAATTGGAAATCACTTATAATCAAGATAAGGCAGTTTGTCATTTTCTTCAAACTCCACAGTAAATTTTACGTTTTTATCAAAACTATTTAAATGTTCATGGAAAAAGGTCTAAGGACTCTAAATCGTGTTTCCAAATGCAAACCACATCGTCCATGAATCTGCCCCAGAAACAAGGGGAGAGCCTAAGATTGTGTATAGTGGATGTTTTAAATAGAGTCCATGAAGAGATTTGCCAACAAAGGAGAAAGAGATGCCCCCATAGCCAAACCAAAGATCTGTTTGTAAAATTCACCTCTAAAACCAAAATAAAGAGAATATTCATTTGCAAGGATGACCAACTTCATAATGATTTCGGTCTCCAGGCTAGCTATGATCACATCTTGTATCAAATCAAAGTACTTTTGTAATTTAATCATTAATATATCTTCACACGATTACAATTTAAGCATTATATATCTTTTTCATATTACAATTTGAACACATGGAAAGCACATAAAAACTACAGATAATTGAATTCTCCTCCAATGTGATATTTTCCACTTATTAGTAAGATCAGTGGAATTTTTAAAATATGATTTCTGTGTTCCGAGGGATTTTTATGATTTTTCTGTATTTGAGGGATATTTAATTTTGTAACAGTTACCCTATTAAAATCATTGATAAAATAATAAAAGACACACACATTAAACATAAAAATAGGGTTATTGGAGTTTCAGAATGTATTGAATTAAATATGCCGAAAAGTTTCATTTCTTTGCCTTATTTACCATTTTTGGGGGAGATGCTTAAACGAATTTTGCGTAAACATAATATTGATACTTGTTTCTAATCAGTGAGACCATTAGGTAGTTTCCTGAATTCTGGGAAAGATTTAACTCTGGGAGATTTAGTTAGTGGGGTGTATAAAATTCCTTGTTCTTGTGGAAAGTTTTATATTGGTAGAACTCACCAACAATCTATTGAAAGATTTATTGAGCATCGCAACTCAATAGAAAAACTTTACAATTAAGAAAGCCTCCTGAAACTTTTTTTTCGGCTCTGGCTGAACATACATTCTTTCACCCCGAGCATTTTATACAATTTGATGAGGCTGCAGCTATTTTTGATGATAGGGGTTTTTCTCAGTGGGCGAGGGAGGCTATAGAAATTAAAAACATATGTTTGCTAATCTTTCCAGAAGCAGAGACACGGGGAATTTAAATATTGACCCAATTTATGATTTTCTTTTGAAAAATGAGCCAATAGTCAATAAAGGAATTAGAATTTTACATAATCACCAGGGGACGAGATTATCTATTGGACCAAAAAAAGTCGCTTCAATATAAGCTAATAAGAAGATTATTTCGCAACAGAATAGATAACTTGGTTTCAATTTTCATAGTTTTTCCTCAGTTGCTTTGATGTTCTCATTGAAGTAACTCTAATAGCTTCTTATTATTCATGGTGGTGGATTTATTTGTTTTTACTTGAGTTTTTTTCTTTTTATCTTGTGCTGAGAACACAAGCGAAATATCCGCGTTATTTTAGTATTTTTTCTCTCTACTGGCTGCAGTCTCGTCTAAGGTTTTTCTTTGTGGAGTTTTATCTCTCTTTGTTGTTTGTTGTCATGTCTTGCCAGTTCGGCTTAAGAACTTTCATATATCTTTTATACCAAATAGTTTTTTGATAACTTTCAAAATACCGATTTTGAAAATCATCAGTATCGTGTGTCAGAGGGGATTCTTCTGACGGTTAAATTAAAGTCGGTACTTTGCCACCCAGATTGGCAGTCTATGAGTCTAAAGTCGGGGTCACATCTTGCTGATTTTAGTAATCAAGAGATTAATAGGTATCTAAAATTGAGTATGCGCAATTGCTAATCTCAGCGCTCTGGAAAACCAATAAAGTAATCTAGACAATACGACAGCATACGGTACAGGCTACGATGGGTACCGACAGGATCATTACTTTCAAAAACCGCTTTGTTCCAAAAACACAGAAAGAAATCTAGATGAAAGAAAACAAGGAACTAATTTTCTTTGATATATAGCCTATACCCCCGCCCCTACGGTAATTAAGGTAAAGCCATGCCCAAGGTGATGATAATTGCAGGATATATTTTGCAGGCGCTCAGACATCAGAATAATCATGCCAATCGGACAGAAGAAGAGTGAGGATCTTCTGGGTACCCAAATAAGAAACTAATACCCCAACTTTAGATACCAAGAACCCCCAGCCCGAGTAACGAAAACTGATTTTAGTAAAAGCCCTCTTTGGATAAATCTTACTCTTACAAAATGCCTCCATCCTTCACATCTCTATGGACGTAGACAAATGAATGAAGTCTTTTATTTTGCGCTCAAATATTTTTAATTTAACACCGAAAATCTTGCCCCCTCTGTAACCATATCACATGCTTAGTCCAGATGTCTTCATTCAACGAAAGAACTTTTGGAAGCGAATTCCTTCCTTTCTCATCCACACCATGGTGAACGACCTTTCCCTGAAAATTACAAATTTTGGCTTAAAAAATGTATTTGAGACTAGGGGATCATCCCTCCTCCACAGTATGATCCCCTGACCTTACCTCTTATAGTTGGTAAACATTTTTACAACATTCTCTCCACAAATCAATGCAATATAAAACTAAATACATCAGTCATATGACAGCTACATATAACAGTTATAACCGTCGATAATAACCGTTCTTTTTGTGCATTAAATAAAAAAAACTTGTTTTTTTAACTGAAAGTAAGGAGGGACATCAAAACTTGAAACGAACAGAAATCACTCCATGTATGAAATGGGTTGTCCCCTCCTCAACGCCTCGCTTTTTACGCTAAAATTTTTAATTATTTTAAAAAGTAAAATTGTGGCAAAGACTCAAACTTTAGCGTAAAGAGCGAGGGATTGCGGAGGGGACAACCCATTTCATATACGGAGTAATTTCTGTTCGTTTTAAGTTTTAATGTCGCTCCTTACTTTCAGCTAAAAAAATTAATTTTTTTTTATTTAATTTCTAAACATTTTTGAATTAATGCATGTTTGATTTTGGCTCTTCCGCACATAAATTACTAAAATGAAATTTGCATATTAATTCATTTTTTGGCTAAATGGCTTTCTCTTAGTTTTAATCAGACGATTTTGAGAAATAAGGGGTGAAGAAGGAGGCCTAGTTGCCCTCCAATCTTTCGGTTACTTAAAAAGGCACCTAGAACTTTTAATTTTTAACGAACGTTTTTATTAGTAAAAAATATACGTAACTTGAGAATTAACGTACGTAACAAACTTTCATATTCTTATATTTTTATTATGTGTATGAGGGGGGTTTTCCCCTCGTTAATACCTCACTCTTTAGACTAAATCTTAAGTTTTGTCCCAATTCTTTAAGAATGACCCCTGACTCAGGAAGGCCATAGAATAAATAGTTGAAATTACTAAACATGCTTTAGCATGAAGAGCGGGGTATTTATCTCCTCCTAAATACCTCTCTCTTTATGCTAAAGTGTTTTTAGAACCCCTAATATGCATAATAGTCTCTGTTCGTTTTAAGTTTTAATACTACTCCTTACTTTCAATTGAAAAAACTTGTTCATGTTTATTTTTTCATTGTTTTTTTATAGTAATGTTAGAAAATCCTGCGCCCCTGTCATTGAATTTATCTTCCCCCATGACTTATTCCTGCAAGGAAAGATCCTTCAACATAGCCCCTCCCCTTATCCCAACCCCCAAACCAAATTTTTTTTTGCCGTGTCGGCCGCTCAATCTGTTGACGTCATGTAGTTGTTGTAAAAATAGTCCATTTTTATGTTCTTGAAAGTCCATTTAAGCCATAAGCAAATCATTATCTTGTTCAAGGAAATTCGATGGGACAAACATGAAAAAGTAAGGGTCACGCTAGGGAAGAAAAAGCGGAAACAGGGATCCTGGTAAAATGTATTTTTTTAGGACTCCCATGAGAATTGAAAAGAGTGTACATTTTCTTCCTTTCCCTTTAAGGGCAAAGTTTGCTTTAAAATTGTAGATTATCTGACAAAAAAGCTGTTATTTAAACGATGTTAAAGCAATGTCAAAACTATGTATAAGATTAAAACTGAACTTACCATTGACGTAGTAATAAAAAAAACGAAAAAACTGACCATTAATTATTAGAATAACAATGATATATATCAAACAGTTCGTGGTAACGAAATATAGTAAGGAGCGACCCGGCTCAATAGTAAACGAAACTCTAAATAACGGAATTTTGATGCTAAAATATACATCAAAAGAATCGGATTTTCATGCTGATTTTAAATATATAAGTTTCATCAAATTTGGTCTTTGTCATCAAAAGTTACGAGCCTGAGAAAATTTGTCTTATTTTAGAAAATAGGGAAAAACACCCCTTAAAAGTCATACAATCTTAGCGAAAATCACACCATCGCATTCGGCGTATCAGAGAACCCTATAGCAAAATTTTTAAGCTCCTATCTACAAAAATGTAGAATTTCGTATTTTTTGCCAGAAGACAAATCACGGGTGCGTGTTTATTTGTTTGTTTGTTTGTTTGTTTTTTGTTTTTTTTCCCAGGGGTCATCGTGTCGACCAAGTTGTCCTAGAATGTTGCAAGAGGGCTCATTCTAACGGAAATGAAAAGTTCTAGTGCCCTTTTTAAGTGACCAAAAAAATAGGAGGGCACCTAGGCCCCCTCCCACGCTCATTTTTTCTCCAAAGTCAACAGATCAAAATTTTGAGATAGTCATTTTGTTCCGCATAGTCAAAAACCATAATAACTATGTCTTTGGGAATGACTTACTCCCCCACAGTCTCTGGGGGAGGGGCTGCAAGTTACAAACTTCGACCAGTGTTTACATATAATAATGGTTATTGGGAAGTGTACAGTCGTTTTCAGGGGATTTTTTTGGTTTTGGGGGTAGGGCTGAGGGGAGGGGGCTATGTGGGAGGATCTTTTCCTGGTTAAATATGTCATGGAGGAACAGAAATTAAATGAAAAGGGCGCAGGATTTTCTAAAATTACTATAAAAAAACAATGAAAAAATAATCCTGGAAAAGTTTTTTTCAATTGAAAGCAAGGAGTAGCATTGAAACTTAAAACGAACAGAGATTATTACGCATATGAGGGGTTCTAAAAATACTTTAGCATAAAGAGCGAGGTATTTAGGAGGAGATAAATACCTCGCTCTTTATGTTATAGAATTTTTAGTAATTTCAACTATTTATTATACGGCCTTTCTGATTCAGGGGTCATTCTTAAAGAATCGGCACAAAACTTACGATTTAGTGTAAAGAGCGAGGCATTAACGAGGGTACAAGCCCCCTCATATACATAATAAAAATTTAAGAATATAAAAGTTTGTTACGTAAGTTAATTCTTAACTTACGTATTTTTACTAATAAAAAAATTCGTTAAAAATTAAAATTTATAGTTGCCTTTTTGTGTAACCGAAAAATTGCATGGCAACTAGGCCTCCTTCCCCATCCCTTATTTCACAAAATCGTCTGATCAGAACTAAGAGAAAGCCATTTAGCCAAAAAAGGAATTAAAACGTAAATTTCATTTTAATAATTTATGTGCGGGGAGCCAAAATCAAACATGCATTAATTCAAAAACGTTCAGAAATTACATAGAAAAAAACTAGTTTTTCTAACTGAAAGTAAGGAGCGACATTAAAACTTAAAACGAACAGAAATTACTCCGTATATGAAATGGGTTGTCCCCTCCGCAATCCTTCGCTCCTTACGCTAAAGTTTGACTCTTTACCACAATTCTGCTTTTTAAAACAATTAAAAGCTTTAGCATAAAGAGCGAGGGATTGCGGAGGGGAAAACCCATTTCATATACGGAGTAATTTCTGTTCGTTTTATCCCAAATTCAAAGGATCAAAATTTTGAGATAGCCATTTTGTTCCGCATAGTCGAAAACCATAGCAACTTTGTCTTTAGGAATGATTTACTCCCCCATAATTCCTGGGGGAGGGGCTACAAGTTACAAACTTTGACCCATGTTTACATACAGTATTGGTTATTGGGAAGTGTACAGACGTTTTCAGGGGGATTTTTTTGGTTTGGGGTTGAGGGGAAGGGGATACGTGGGAGGATCTTTCCTTGGAGGAATATTTCATGGGGGAAGAAAAATTCAATGAAAAGGGGGCAGGATTTTTTAACATTACTATAAAAAAAAACAATGAAAAAATAAAAATGAAAACGTTTTTTCAATTGAAAGTAAGGTGTAGCATTGAAACTTAAAACGAACAGAGATTATTACGCATATAAGGGGTTCTAAAAATACTTTAGCATAAAGAGCGAGGTATTTAGGTGGATATAAATACCTCGCTCTTTATGCTAAAGAATTTTTAGTAATTTCAACTATTTATTCTACGGCCTTTCTAATACAGGGGTCATTCTTAAAGAATTGGGACAAAACTTACGATTTAGTGTAAAGAGCGAGGTATTAACAAGGGTACAAACACCCTCGTATACATAATAAAAATATAAGAATATAAAAGTGTGCTACGTAAGTTAATTCTTAAGTTACGTATATTTTTTTACTAATAAAAACGTTCGTTAAAAATTAAAAGTTTTAGTTGCCTTTTTAAGTAACCGAAAAATTGGAGGGCAACTAGGCCTCCTTCCCCACCCCTTATTTCTCAAAATCGTCTGATAAAAGTAAGAGAAAGTCATTTAGCCAAAAAAAGAATGTCAAGTAGAAACCATTAGATAGAAGGATTCAGAAGTTTTCAGAAGGATTTTTTCGGTTAGGTGGTGGGGTTGAGGGGAGGGGGCTACGTGGGAGGATCTTTCTTTGGAGGAATACATCATGGGTGAAGAAAAATTCAATGAAAAGGGCGCAGGATTTTCTAGCATTACTATAAAAATAACAATGAAAAAATAAACATGAAAACGTTTTTTCAATTGAAAGTAAGGAGTAGCATTGAAACTTAAAACGAACAGAACTTATTACGCATATGAGGGGCTCTAAAAATACTTTAGCATAAAGGGTGAGGTATTTAGGAGGAGATAAAAAGAATTGGGACAAAACTTACGATTTAGTGTAAAAAGCGAGGTATTAACGAGGGTATAAACCCCCTCGTATATATAATAAAAATATAAGAATATAAAAGTTTGTCACGTAAGTTAATTCTTAAGTTACTTATATTTTTTTACTAATAAAAACGTTCGTTAAAAATTAAAAGCTTTAGTTGCCTTTTTAAGCAAACGAAAAATTGGAGTGCAACTAGGTCTCCTTCCCCACCACTTATTTCTCAAAATCGTGGGATCAAAAATAAGAGAAAGCAATTTAGCCAAAAAAGAATTAACATACAAATTTCATTTTAATAATTTATGTGCGGAGAGCAAAAATCAAATATGTATTAATTCAAAAACGTTCAGAAATTAAATAAAAAAAACTAGTTTTTTTAACTGAAAGTAAGGAACGACATTAAAACTTAAAACGAACAGAAATTACTTCAGATATGAAAGGGGCTGCTTCCTCATCAACACCCCGCTCTTTACGCTAAAGTTTGACTCTTTCTCTGAACTCTTCTTTTTAAAACAGTAAAAAAGTTTAGCCTAAAGAGCGGGGCGTTGATGAGGAAGCAGCCCCTTTCATATACGAAGTAATTTCTGTTTGTTTGAAGTTTTAATGTCGCTCCTTTATTTCAGTTAAAAAAACTGTTTTTTTTTTATTTAATTAAAAAACAAAACCGTAGTGGTGTCAACTCATAAAATAAAAGAAGAGGCAGAGGTATTTCACTGTTTCTTTGATTTTCCAATAAAATACCTAAAAGAAAAGTAAGTTTCAATGGAAGTACCAAAAGAAATACATTTTTCACTGAAACTATCGAAAAGGTATTTTTAGAATCTAGGGAAGAAGGGAGCAGACTATTAAGGATAGAGTGCTGCCCCCTTCCGTCCCCCCATTTTCGTCCTTGTTAGTATGGATTGGCGCAGTAGCTTTTATGTGAATGTAATGATGAAACTTCAGTCTCCAAAAATATGAAATGACCAATCCATAATCTTTTTGCATCAATATCGGCTCACAAGAGAAATAAACGGTAGAAACTTAAAAAAGACCTCATTCGATTAGAAATTGAGAGGACTAGTGCCTATTTTGATAATTGGGGGACAGCCAGCCAACTTTCCACTCCCATCATTTCCCCTAGCACACCCACCCAATTAAATTTTTGAGATAGCCATTTTGTTCGACGTAGTTAAAGGTTCCCAAAATTATTTTTTGGGGAGTGACGACAGCCCAAAACCCTTAGGCCATGGGTTGTAAGTTATGCCCTGGGGGTACATAAGGTTTTTGTAGAAAATGTGGTCGTACAAACTTCGGAAGTGGCTCATTGGATTGGTAATAAGAAGTTCTAGTGCCCTTTTTAAGAGTAACAGTGATCAAAAGGCAGCTAACCCCACCTCCTCCCCCCAGACAAATGCACAAACGTTGTAATGACTCAAAATGCATCCAATTGAAATTTTGAGATATATTTTTATTTAAAATAGTACAAAAAATATATTACAAGGGGGTTTAAACAAATCCCCTGAGCCTAGGGGCAAGGGCTGTAAGTTATCCCCCTGGGTAATTTAAGGTTTCTATGGAAGGGATGGTTGCATAAACTTTATACAAATCTCACTTGGTTGAAAATTGGAAGTTATAGTCCTCTTTTAAGGGTCAAAAGTCTTGAAGAACCACTAGCCCCCCCCCCCCGACTATCCATCTTATCACCAAGCGCATCTGCTAGAAATTGTAAGATAGCCACTTTGTTTAAAATAGCTAAAAAAACACATAACAATGCCTCTAGGGTTGGCACAACTCCCAAAGACCTGGGAAAAGGGTTTCATGTTATGCAGTTGGGACATATAAGGTTCATACGGAATGGCTGGTCGTATGAACTTAAGCTTGGCTTATTTAATTTGAAAACGAAAGTTACACAGCGGAACCTAACCAGCCACCCTCCCCTATACGCCCATTATTTCCCCCGACACATCCAATCAAAATTTCGAGATATCAATTTTGTTCAGCGTAGTCGAGGGGTCCGGACATTATGTCTTTGAGGATCAAAATCACCCCACAGCCCTCAAGACAACGGTTGTAAGCTATGCCCGGGGGCATACAGGGATTTTATAGAAAGTGTGGTCGTATATACTTTGGAGGGGTCTCATTAGAAAGGTATTCAGAAGTTTTAGTGCCTTTTAAGAGTAAAAGGGGCTGTTTCCTTCTCAACACTCCGCTCTTTACGCTGAAATTTGACCCTTTCTCTCAATTCTACTTTATTAAACAGTAAAAAACTTTAGCGTAAAGAGCGGGGCGTTGAGAAGAGAACAGCCCCTTTTGTACACGGAGTAATTTCTGTTCGTTTTAAGTTTTAATGTCGCTCCTTACTTTCAGTTAAAAAAACAAGTTTTGTTTTATTTAATTTCTAAACATTTTTGAATTAATGCATGTTTGATTTCGGCTTTCCACACATATATTATTAAAATGAAATTTGCATATTAATTCTTTTTTTGGCTAAATGGCTTTCTCTTAGTTTTAATTAGACGATTTTGATAAAAAGGGGTGGGGGAGGAGTCCTAGCTGCCCTCCAATTTTTTTGTTACGTGAAAAGGCAACTAGAACTTTGAATTTTTAACGAAAGTTTTTATTATTAAAAAATATACGTAACTTAAGAATTAACTTACGTAACGAACTTTTATATTCTTATATTTTTATTATGTATACGAGGGGGTTTATCCCCTCGCTAATACCTCACTCTTTACACTAAAGCTTAAGTTTTGTCCCAACTCTTTAAGAATGGCCCGTGAATCAGAAAGGCCGTAAAATAAATAGTTTAAATTACTAAAAATACTTTAGCGTGAAGAGCGAGGTATTTAGGAGGAGATGAACCCCTCATATGCGTAATAATCTCTGTTCGTTTTAAGTTTTAATGCTGCTCTTTAATTTCAGTTGAAAAAACTTTTTCATATTTGTTTTTTCATTGTTTTTTTTTACAATAATGCTAGAAAATCCTACGCCCCCTTAATTAAATTTCTCTTCCCCCGTGACATATTCCTCCAAGGAAAGATCCTCCCACATAGCCTCCTTCCCTCACCCCCAAACCTAAATAATCCCCGTGAAAAACGTCTGTACACTTCCCAATAACCATTACTGTATTTAAACACTGGTCAAAGTTTGTAACTTGCAGCCCCTCCCCGAGGACTTTGGGGGAGTAAGTCATCCCAAAGACACAGTTATTATGGTTTTCGACTATGCTGAACAAAATGCCTATTTCAAAATTTTGTTCCGCTGACTTTGGGGACCTCTCTCTTTATGCTAAAGTATTTTTAGAACCCCTAATATGCGTAATAGTCTCTGTTCGTTCTAAGTTTTAACGCTACTCCTTACTTTCAATTGAAAAAACTTTTTCATGTTTATTTTTTCATTGTTTTTTTTTTATAGTAATGCTAGAAAATCCTGTGCCATTTTCATTGAGTTTCTCTTCCTCCATGACTTATTCCTGCAAGGAAAGATCCTCCCATATAGCCCCCTCCCCTCATCCCCACCCCAAACCAAAAAAATCCCCCTGAAAACGTCTGTACACTTCCCAATAACCATTACTGTATGTAAACACTGGACAAAGTTTGTAACTTGGAGCCCCTCCCCCAGGGACTGTGGAGGAGTAAGTCATCCCCAAAGACATAGTTATTACGGTTTTTGAGCATATGGACCAAAATTTCTATCTCAAAATTTTGATCTTTTGACTTTGGGAAAAAATGAGTGTGGGAGGGGGCCTAGGTGCCCTCCATTTTTTTGGTCATTTAAAACGGGCACTAGAACGTTTCATGTCCGTTAGAATGAGCCCTCTTGTGACATTCTAGGACCACTCGGTCGATACGATGACCCCTTAAAAAAAAACAAATAAACACGCACCCGTGATCGGTCTTCTGGCAAAAAATGTGAAGTTCCACATTTTTGTAGATAGGAGCTTGAAACTTTTACAGTAGGGTTTTTTGATGCACTGAATGCGATGGTGTGATTTTCGTTAAGATTGTATGACTTTTAGGGGATGTTTTCCCTATTTTCCAAAATAAGGCAAATTTTCTCAGGCTCGTAACTTTTGATGACAAAGAACTACACTAGATGAAACTTATATATTTAAAATCAAAATAAAAATCCGATTCTTTTGATGTATCTTTTAGTATCAAAATTCCGTTTTTTAGAGTTTCGTTTACTATTGAGCCGGGTTCGTTGCCACGAACTGTTTGATAACATTTGAGAGAATATTGATGGCAAATTTGGACTAACAAGAGACACTTTGTGCATTTAGACTGTCAAAAGAGCGTATATTAAGGATTGAATTATGTATTAAGTTGGAATACCGAGTGTTGAAGGGAATGTTGAAAAAAAATTATATGTGCATATTGCTACTAATATAACTACTGCTACTAGAACTATTGCTACAACACGAGCGAAGGGAATTAAAGTGAAGTCATTGATATTCATTGATATTTTAAAGGAGGAAAGTTGATTGGAAATTAAAAGTTCTAGTGCCCCTTTTAAGAGTCAAAAATGATTGGAGGGCAATCAGCTCTCCAATCCTGTTTCCCAGAAATAGACTATGTAAATGTGAAACGAACATAAATTAATTAATAAAACTTTTTTAACAAAAAAGTTTTTCAAGGAAAAGTAAGGAACTCCATTAAACAAAAAGTGAGCATAAATAGAATGATATAATCTACCAAGCGTAAAACTACCACAAATCTACATCAATAAGTAAATGTTACATAAATTACAATAAGTAACCGAGTCAAGCGAAAAACAAACAAATATTAACATGATTAGGGGTTGCAACCCTTATACTTTCTCAAGGCCAGAAATTAAATTGCACTTTACTGAACAAATACTTTAATAACTTTTATAATTTTAATAAATCAAAAATTATTAAGATTGCAAAGAATATACATGAGCATATATATATTAAACTGTCAATGCACATTCAACTGTTTTTTTTATAAAGTGTAAATTAATCCTAAAAGTTTCATTAATCGTAAAAAGAGCAGAAAAAAGCCAAATAGCACTTCAAGCGCAAAAAAACCATAAATTCTGTCAATAAATAAGTGAAACCCAAAACAAACTGAAATTACAATAAATAACTAAGTCAAACTTAAAAAGAAAAGAAACTGCCACAAAAATGAGAAGAACCAATACTTTTCTATATCAAACAGTTCGTGGTAACGAACTGTAGTAAGGATTGACCCGGCTCAATAGTAAACGAAACTATAAAAAACTAAATTTTTATAACAATAGTTACATCAAAAGAATTGAACTTTAATGCTGATTTTAAATATATAAGATTTGTTAAGTTTAGTCTTACCCATCAAAAGTTACTAGCCTGAGAAAATTTGCCTCATTTCAGAAAATAGGGGAAAACACCCCTTAAAAGTCATACAACCTTAACGAAAATCACACCATCAGATTCAGCGTATCAGAGAACCTTATTGTAGAAGTTTCAAACTCCTATCTACAAAAATGTGGAATTTCGCATTTTTTGCCAGAAGACAAATCACGGATGCGTGTTTATTTATTTTTTTTTTTTTTACAAAAATTGCATTTTAATGCTGATTTTAAATATATAACTTTCATCAAAATTAGTCTTACCTATCAAGAGTTACGAGCCTGAGAAAATTTGCCTCATCTTAGAAAATAGGGGGGAACACCCCCTAAAAGTCATACAATATTAACGAAAATCACACCATAAGATTCAGCATATCAGAGAACCTTACTGTTGAAGTTACAAGCTCCTATCTACCAAAATATATACTTTGCATTTTTTGCCACAAGACAGATCACGGATGCGTGTTTATTTGTTTCTTTTTTGTTTTTCTGTTTTTGTTTTTTTTTCCCAAGGGTGATTTTATCGACCCAATGGTCCTAGAATGTCACGAGAGGGCTTATTCTAAAGAAAATTAAAAGCTCTAGTTCCCTCTTTAAGTGACAAAAAATGGATCTCTGACGCTCATTTTTTCCCCAAGTCACCGGATAAAAATTCTGAGATAGCCATTTTATTTACCATAGTAAAAAAACTAATAACTATGTCTTTAAGGACGACTTACTCCCCCAGAGTCCCCATGGGAGGGGCTGCCAGTTGCAACCTTTGACCAGTGTTTACATACTGTAATGGTTGTAAACACTGGTGTACAGACACTTTCAGGGGGATTTTTCAGTTGGAGGGGAGGGGTTGAGGGCAGGGGCTAAGGAGGGGAAAACTTTCCATGGAGGAATCTGTCATGGTGGAAAAAATTTCCATGAAGGGGTGCATAATTTTTTAGAATTTTATTGAAAAACAATGAAAAAATAAATATTAAGAAGTTTTTTCAACCAAAAGTAAGGAGCAGCATTAAAACAGAAATTATCACGCGTATGAGGGGTTCACCTCCTCATTAAGCCCTGCTCTTTACGCTGAAGTAATTTTATTAATTTCGACTTTTTATTCTACAACCTTTGTGATGTCAGGGGTAATTCTTAAGGAATCGGGACAAAATTTAAGCTTTAGCGTAAAGAGCGAGGTATTGACGAGGGGTTGAACCCCCTCATATACGTAATAAAACATACGAATATAGAAGTTTGTTACGTAAGTTAATTCATAAGTTACGTATGTTTTTGCAAGTAAAAACGTTCGTGAAAAATTTAAAGTTCTAGTTGCCTTTTTAATAAACCAAAAAATTGGAGGGTAACTAGGCCTACTCCCCCGCTCCTTTTTTCCCAAAATCGTCCGATCAAAATTATGAGAAAGCCATTTAGGCAAAAAAATTAATTGATATGCAAATTATGTTTTATTTATTCATGTGCGGAGAGCCAAAATCAAAACATGCATTAATTCAAAAAAGGTCAGAAATTAAATAAAAAAAGAAGTTTTTTTTTAACTGAAAGTAAGTAGCGACATCAAAACTTAAAACGAACAGAATTTACTCCTTATATGAAAGGGGCTGTTCCCTCCTTAACGCCCTGCTCTTTACGCTAAAGTTTTATAGTGTTTTAAAAAGTAGAGTTGAGGGATAGATTCAAATTTTAGCGTAAAGAGTGGGTCTTTGAGGAGGGAACAGCCCATTTCATATACGGATTAATTTCTCTTCGTCTTAAGTTTTAATTTCACTCCTTACTTTCAGTTGAAAAAATAATTTTTTTATTTAACAGATTAGAATATCATTGGTTATTTACTGAAAGCTAAATAAACCTTAAACTTTTTTTTGCTGTAACGTTAATATAAACTTGCTGGGACTTTCAGCAATGGATATAAATGTATATGAATTTTTTTTTCAGTAATGTTCGTTATTTTGGCAATTTCCTTTTTTTTCTTTTGTTGAGCTTATGACAAAAATCACACGGCTTTAAATATAAATTGTTTTTTGGGACATTCCTTAAAAAACATCTGTTTTAGGAAGGAAGAGTACGAAGTGTCTCTTTCTTTTAATTCATTCTTATTAAGCATAATAAAACAAATTGGCTAAATACAATATTCCTTTCAAGCCACTTATTTACTTACAGTCTACTAAAAACCCCGCTCTAGGCTAATGAGGAAGCGGAAAGGCAGGAATTGTATTTCACTTTTAAATCTTATTCAAAAGCTTCAAATTATTTTATTCTATTTATTTGTTATCGCGGAGCACAGGATCTTTGGTGCAAAAATTGGAGCTACCAAATGAATGATAAATTAATTTAGGCAAACTGGCATGCCTATACAAACCACAGAAAATAAACATTAGCTTGCACTACCAAAATTTTGCAATAAATTTTTGAAATGTTGAGCAGTTTAGTACTTTTTTGCTGTGCAAGTTTCTTGTCATTAAAATTATCTATTTTTATTTTAAGATTTGCTATTAAAATTATTTTGCTATTTTAACAGTCTCAAATTTTGTTACTGTCTTCTTTCTTTCAAAGGGTACTTGGAGACATTTTATTTGCAGTGCAAGTTTCTTGCCATTGAAATTCGCCATTTTTATTTTCAAATTTGCTAAATTGGCTTGCTATTTTAACAGTCTAAAATTTTGTTGCTATTTTCTTTCTTTCAAAGGGTAATTGGAGACATTTTGGACCTGTATTTATTTGGAGACTTTGGGAAACGATAGTTTTCCAAACAAATTTCAAGTTTTATCCTGGTGTTTCCTTAAAAGTTCCCTCTATATTTCTGCAGTACCAGTGGCAGTAAGAAATACTGTGGTATAGTATTATCTGTCATCCACAATGTGTTATGTGTACGTATTTACGTGCACTGGAATTACTAGGATTAAATTTTGGGGAATAAGAAATTATGGGGAAAAGGAAATTTGATACTGTTTCTTAAACTGAAACTTATTATTAAGCTGATTCTATTTTTTAAAACAGAGCCGTCCAGGCTGATTGGATTGGTGCGCTGGATTCAGGATCCTTTTTCTAAGAGGGCGATGGTTCGAATCCTAGTTTACCCGATTATTTAGTTTGAGACAGGGGTCAGTAGCATGAGTCTGTAAGCTAGGCCAGAGTCGATCCAGCTCTAAGTAGGTACCTGGAGAAATCTGGGAAAGGTAAACAGAAAGGGTGTGCGAAAGCACAGGATGGTTGGCCCCTAGCCCCCCATTGCAGTTCCTGGATGAAGGGCCAAGAAACGGAGATCAGCACCGCCGGTAGGGACTGTGAAGTCTAGTTCTGTATTCTTTACCTCTACCTTTACCTTCTCTTAAATTTCAAGTATCATATAATAGCACATGGAACTATTTGAGTTTTGAGACCATGCACATTTTTGCTGTTTTCATAGCTTCGTCACTATTGTTTATTTTTTTTTATAGATTTATGCATACATGTATTACACTTTAATATACAAACACTACATTTGGTGAGGAAAGCGTAATTCCCCCTCTAAATTCATTCCTTTTTCGAGGGACTCTGTATCTCCATCCCGTTTCGCTAAGTCGTCGGAAAATGTTTTAAAATTATTCTTCGAGATACCTCAGAAAGATGTGATCGTGGTACAGCAGTTTGTTTCTCCTAATATTTTGATGTTTATATTTATTTATTTTATTCAATAGGAGAAAGCCATAGGCTTGTCAATTACGGAATAGCGTGAAAAAAAAAAAACTGTATGTTTCTGCCATAAATATATCCAAGGATTTCCCCTTGGACTTTAACTCGCAAGCTATATCGGTTTTTCTTAAGTGAGGGGCAAGCCCATTTCTCTATGCCTCTCTGGGGCAGTAGTATCAATACACACTCATTTATTTTGACTTGGTCTTTTAGTCAAAAGTCATATCAGTTTTTCTTAAATGAGGGGCAAACCCATTTCTCTATACCTCTCAAGGGCAGCTGTATCAATACGCATCCAAAGATT
This sequence comes from Artemia franciscana, assembly GCF_032884065.1. Lineage (NCBI taxonomy): Eukaryota > Metazoa > Arthropoda > Branchiopoda > Anostraca > Artemiidae > Artemia > Artemia franciscana. Next base: position 4,208,235 of record NC_088872.1, read on the forward strand.
TTGACTTGGTTTTTTAATCGCAAGCTATATTGGTTTTTCTTAAGTGATGGGCAAGCACATTTATCTATGCCTCTCTAGGGCAGCAGTATCAATACGTATCCCAGGATTTTGAATTGGTCTTTTAGTCATAAGCTATATTGGTTTTTCTTAAGTGAGGGGCAAGCCCATTTCTCTATGCCTCTCTAGGGCAGCAGTATCAATACCTATCCAAGGATTTCGACTTGGTCTTTTACTCGTAAGCTAATTGGTTTTTCTAAAGTGAGAGCAAACCCATTGCTCTACACCTCTCTAGGGCAGCAGTATCTATACGCACTCAAGAATTTTGACTTGGTCTTTTACTCGAAAGCTATATTGGTTTTTCTTAAGTGGGAGGCAAACCCATTTCTCTATACCTCTCTAGGACAGCAGTATCAATAAACATCAATGGGGCAAACCCATTTCTCTGTACCTCTCTATGGCAGTAGTGTCAATACACATTCATTTATTTTGACTTGGTCTTTTACTCACAAGCTACATAAGTTTTTCTTAAATGAGGGGTAAACCCATTTCTCTATAGCTTTCTAGGGCAGCAGTATCAATACGTATCCAAAGATTTCTACTTGGTCTTTTACTTGCAAGCTATGCTGGTTTTTCTTAAGTGAGGGGCAAGCTCATTTGTCTATGCCTCTCTAGGGCAGTAATATCAATACGTATCAAAGGATTTTGACTTGGTCTTTTAGTCGTAAGCTATATCGGTTTTTCTAAAGTGAAAGCAAACCCGTTGCTCTACGCCTCTCTAGAACAGCAGTATCTATACGAACCCAAGAATTTTGCCTTGGTGTTTTACTCCCAATTGGTTTTTCTGGAATGAGGGATAAACCCATTTCTCTATACCTCTCTAGGGCAGTAGTACCAATATGCATCCAAGGATTTTGACTTGGTCTTTTACTCGCAATCTATATTGGTTTTTCTTAAGTGAGGCGCAAGCCCATTTCTCTATGCCTCTCAAGGAAGGTAGTATCAATACACCTTCATTTATTTTGACTTGGTCTCTTACTCACAAGCTATATCAGTTTTCTTAATCAAGGGGCATACCCATTTCTCTATACCTCTCTAGGGTAGCAGTATCTATACACACCCAAAAATTTTTACTTGGTATTTTACTCGCAATTGGATTTTCTGAAGTGAGGGGCCAACTCATTTCTCTATAACTCTCTAGGGCAGTAGTATCAATACACATTAAAGGGTTTTGACTTTGTTTTTTAATCGCAAGCTTGTCTGTTTTTTCAGAAGTGAGTAGCAAACCCACTTCTCTATGCTATCTAGGGCAGCATCCAAGGACACTCATCCAAGGATTTTGTCTTGGTCTTTTACTCGCAAGCTATATCAGTTTTTCTGAAGTGTGGCACAAATCCATTTCTCAGTATGTCTCTAGCACAACAGTATTAATACGCATCAATTCATGAGCAGGTGGAGGGAATCTGCTCTGTATATGTAACATGTCATCATTCCTTATTGAGGTGTTAAATGATACAAGTCATCTCTCAGTTACAGATAAGTGGATCTCATTGTTTTGCAACTTGCACTCACTGCAGACTGCTGTCAAAAACCTTGACTCTGGTTTACTTGATACTGATTGAACAACTACATCTTCATAGACTGAATTTGGCAACCTCTAGACTCACTTGTCCATGCTGCCATATTACTACTGCTACTTCTTCATCTCTCAATTTTCTCGGGCTTTTATGCCAACCATAATCATGGAACGTATAGCCTACTTTACACAGCGATTTTATATATCAGCCTCCTTATATTATTTTAAATGCTCCTCCAATAATAATCTGATAAGAGTTTCAAGTATATAAGTATTAGCTTTAGCCTTAGATTTAAAATGTAACGTCCAAAGTCAACCAAAAGAAGTTAAACTAAATATTTCATTTGTAGCTAATCCAACAATTCCTGCTTACAAACCTGTAGATGGTCAAAAAAACATACCTTTTGGTCAGCTTTAACCAGCAAAAACAAATCGATTATCAATAATTTTAATCAGTAAACCCAACAAATAAACAAATCGAAACTAAAAAGAAGTCAAGCTTCAACTTCTGACATTAGCTTTTCAGCAAATTCTTTGATACAATTTTTCCCTGATTACCTTTTTTAAGCTTTTTTTTCTAAATTATTCGACATGCAATTCACTTTCGTGACTACAGTAAACTCATTCTTACGAAAACTTTTCATCTTCTTCATGCACTTATGAGCACCTCCTACTCCTCTTTAGTGTTACTTCTTGAGCGTGATATTTCTTAAAGAGACATTAAGTAAACCATTGATGTCAAAGACAATCAAGAAAGAAGTACGTGGAGAGAATGCCTTGAATAAAACAATTCTTCGTTTTTGTCTTATTAACATATTAGAAATTACGAAGATTCAACGGTACGAGACACGATTATTTAAATGAATTTTCTTTGCTTTATATTGGAGAGAAAAACAAATCTACAAAGGATACTGAAGCAATTAATGGAAAAATAGCCAAGAAAAGTTATAATGAGGATAAATCAAATAAAATAAGCAACTAAACAGAAAAGATCGATGGAATAGTAGTTTCAGTCTTGTATGCTTCACAAAACAAAGACTTTCTAGAATAAACACATTGATGTCGTCAACAAATTTGGCTTTTTAATTGATGTTTGCTTCGAGGTTCAGAGATTATTTTGTCATTTTTTAGTTTTTTCCCTTTAAGACCTTGCATGCCACTTCAAGCCAAACACCTTTAGACAGTAAAACCACTTTACTGTGGTTTATGTCGTTTATGTGGGAAATACTTTGTGAGAAATTCTACATATTATAATGATTCTCGCTAGGGGAATAGATATATCTTAGACTAGTGAATAGAATGGTATAAGTGTTTTGTCCATTTGGTGCAAGTTACAGCTACAGGCGGGGGCGTAGCTCCAGTATTTTTATTGGGAGGAACAAGACGGGTCTCCATCTGGAGAGTGAAAGGGCGTAGACTATATAATAATTTTTTTCTACAAATTATTGGGGGGGCAACTGCCACCCCTCAAAACGACGCCACAGGCTACTGTCTTATCAAAAAGTCACTTTTCCACAGGAAAATACACCTTAATGAGCAGGCATGGAAATATATTATGTTTCAATGAAGCATTACCTTTCTTTTGTTTTTGAATTGTAATAAGTTTAAATAGATGGCATAAACTGTCAAAAGTCAAAGTTTATGTGGTTTAATGTCGTTTATGAATTCAATGATTCTGTGACTGCAAGTGGAAAAAACCAACGTTTGCCCCTTTTGCTAGATAAAAACTAATGAAAGGAAAACGTTTTGCTTGATACCAACGTAAACGTAATCACGTAAATATTCAATCAACGTGAATACAAGTAAATGTAAAGAACGATAAGCAGAAAATTGTAACTTCCTGAGGCACCTGGCCTTTAGGTCATTGAAATTGTAAAGGCATTCAGAAATTTAGCTCGTTTTACACTACCAACTATTATCAAATGAAGTGAAATCACCAGAAGAAAATTGTCATGTTCCAGCACCTGGTCCTAGGGCTCGTTTAAATTGCTTTGAAGGCTATCTTGATATGCTGAAGTCACATAATACGACGAATAAATTAGATGTCGACCAATATGGATTTTGGAATATGATACAGATACTGATATATCGAAATCGTACCGATACAATACCGATATAAATGGGCACTAGATGTTTTAATTTCCGTTCGATTTCCGTCACGATATTCTAGGATCACTGGGTCGATATGACCACCCCTGAAAAAAAAGAAAACAAATAAACACGCATCTGCGATCGTTCTTCTGGCAAAAAATACGAAATTCCACTATTTTTTCAGACAGGCGTTTGAAACCTCTACAGTTGAGTACCCAGAGAAGCTGAATCTGTTGGTGTGATTTTCTTTAAGATTCTATGAGTTTTAGGGGGTACTTCCTCCCTTTTCAAAAATCAGGCAAATTTTCTCAGGCTCGTAACTTGTTATGACTTGGATTAAACTTAATAAAGGTAATGTATTTGAAATCAGCGTCGAACTCCGATTCTTTTGATATATGTCCGCCTCAAGTCTTTCGTCAGTTGATTCTACAGTGAACATTTTTTTCCCTTTGTGAAACCAAAGCTCTATTTATCCTACTCTTGCTACCAAAGAGATTTGCAATGACATTAGAGTCTCTACTGTCTCTTTAGAAATGATAGATTTTGGTGCCTTTTGAAGATATTCAAACTTGTTTGTTTCAAATTATTCAAATTTTGTTCAAGGCTTAGTTTAAATTTGATAAAGCTCATACTTATCAATTCCTAAATCCTTCCCTGAAAAGGAAATACTATCGTCAACTTAAAACTACATCATCACCCTTTCTGAGGATATAAACATGGGTACTGGGTAGGGCATTGGCAGGAGAGTGGGGAAGGGAGGGTAAATTTTTTAATCAATGGAGACCTCTGCTGCCAAAGTGAACTTGGCATAGTTCCACCAGGCTTGGCAAGGGCCACACGGTGTAAATGGTTTGTTTAAGTGAGTCATCCCTCGATTTCCTGCTATTCTGATAGTTAATTTTAAAATTTCGTCTGCTGATGCCACGTGGCGTTGATTTTTTCTGTTAGACAAAAAATACTTAACTAATATAAACATTCAATAGATAATCAGTATACTTACTCAAGTAAATGCTTTTCAAATTTTGGCAGTTCGTGTTCTTATATGTTGTGATAATCAGATGTCAGAAAGATTTGTCAGGAAAGGATATTGTTATAAAAAACTCAATATTTCACTACTTTCAGGTATTTTTTCAAACTTGTAAGGCTCTTTTTATGTTTAATGAAATAATACAAAAAAACAGCTTATCCAATTGAAAGTAAGGAGCAAAATTAAAACTTAAAGCGAACAGAAATTATTACGTATAAAAAGATGGTTGCCCCCCTCCTCAACACCTTGCTCTTTACGCTAAAGATTTTTAGTAGTTTTAGAAAAGTGTCTTATTATTCTTATTGAACGAAAAAAGCTCCCTACTTTCAGTTAAAAAAAAAACTTTTTTTTTTATTTCTGATCGTTTTTAAATAATGCCGGGAAATCTGGCCCAACTTCCACGTAGAAAATGGACATGGTTTTTTCGCATAGCCACCGGCAAAGACCACAACTGGGCAGCCACTCTTAAGGAGATTGATTCATTTGACACAGAAAAAGACTTCTGGGATATGTTCCATTCCGCAATTAAGAAGCCTAGCGAACTTGGACTACTTCGCCTACCAATAAACTATTGTATCTTCAGAAGGAGTATATTGCCTAAATGGGAAGATCCAGCCAATGAAAACGGGGGCACGTTAAACGTTGAGATTAAGAAAACGGCGAATGCACAACAAGAGCCAGACCTCGAAAGCATTGACTTTCGACTCGAAAGCTATGGATTGACTCGAAAGCTATGGAGCACACTTATAGAGCATGTGATCAAGGAACAATTTGGTAAATATAGTGAAAAAATTAATGGTGTTGAATTCGTTTTAGATCCTACAAAATTACGATTTGGATTAGTGAGCGGGACAGTCAATGCATTAGCATTTTGGTAAGCGAAATAAAAAAAGTTACTGATACTATCTTTCAAACTACTTTCACTTTTGATACTACCTGATTGATACAATAACTCCATTATATGGCTATTGAGATGAAAAAGAGAAAGCCAAATATATAAAAATAATTTTGTATAAGAATTCTGGCAAAGTCCCCCGGTTTATAATTTCCCCTGACAAGTTCACTCTCTGGAAACTTACCTCCACATTGAAAATTCCCCCATGGAAAACTCTCAATCGGAAACAGTATCCCCCACCCGAAAATGTATGTATATACCCCAATAGCAAATACTATTGGGCAAATTTTATAACTTAGACCTTTCCCCTGGGGCTGCAGGGGGGTTCATGTTATACGCAAAGGCAGGGTTATTGGGCTTTTCAAGTATGATGAACAAAATGGTTGTCTGAAAATTTTGATCTGGTACTATTGGGGGGAAATGGGTGGGGGAGGGGGCCTAATTGCCCTCGTTTTATTCGGTCACTTAATAAGGGAACTAGAACTTATAATCTCCTTTCGAATGAGCCCTCTTCGATATTCTAGGACCAGTGAGTCGATTCTATCACCCCTAGAAAAAAACAGAAAAACAAAAACAAATAAACACGCATCCGTGATCTTTCTTTTGGCAAAAAGTACAAAATTCCACAATGTTGCACATAGGAGCTTGAAACCTATTCAGTAGGGTTCTCTGATGCGCTGAATCTAATAGTGTGATTTTCATTAAGATCACTTGACCTATAGGGGGTGTTTCCCCCTTTTCCTAAAATCAGGAAAATTTTCTCAGGCTCTTAACCTTTGACGCGTAAGACTAAACTTAGTCTTTGGTAAGACTAAACTAATGAAATTTAGATTTTTAAAATCAGCATAAAAATCGATTCTTTTATGTATCCATTGATATCAATATTCCGTTTTTAGAGTTTCGGTTACTATTGAGCCGGGTCGCTCCTTACTTACAGTTCGTTGTCAGGAACTCTTTGATATATTACATGAAAATTCACCTGAATATTTAATTAATGTGTTTGAGACCAGCATGATTATGAAAGAAGGAATACCGTTATTAATCAGAAAACTGGTTAGGAGGTTTACAAGAACTGCATTTTCGATTCGCCATGTTCTTCCTTTTATATACGAGTCTCTTCTTGTGATATTATTCAAGAATGTGATGAGCGGACTTTTTATGGTCGCTTAAGAGCCATTGTTTGGGCGTTTATGATTTATGATTTTTTTTTTTTTTTAGAGGGGAAAAGTATGGCACAGTATTGTTGAGTAGAACAAAGTCTTAAGTGGAGTTTTTTTGCTTGTTTTTTTCTTTCTTTTAACGGAGAATTTATTGCTAAGTATTTGAAACTATAGTTTGGAGAAGGCTGTACAACCCATAAGCCTCATTAGCGATTGTTTTTTCGTATTCAATGAGTCTCAGCGTCCTAACGTCGCATAGATTTATCCACGACTTCTCATTATTTTCTTTTAAATTCTGTAAATGAAAAAACAGTCTTGTCTATTAAATTATAACTGTTTAGCAGTATCGAACTATGTAGAAAATACCAGTTGATGAAATGTTAGTTCTGGCCTTTAGCCACCACATTGGTGACGTATTCTGTAAGTTGAGATAAAAAATAAGTAAGTAAGGACGACGGCACTAGACCCTTAAGGTCCAAACCGGCGGTGCTGATCTCCGTTTCATGGCCCTTCAGCCAGAAAGTGCGATGAGGGGAGTGCAGGAAGTGATATTAATGTTTAAATCTATCTCAATGCTTTTATTCACTACAGACATATTCTAGGAGGAAAGTTAGTCATATTTTGTGAAGCCATTTCTGGCTTAAAATAAGGTTTTCCAAATTCTTTGAATTTGCTTCACGGCGTGGTTAAACAAAAAAAAAAAAAAAAAAAATTAAATAATTTTACACTTAGTGTAAGCAGTGCCATTAAAAATATAATTTGAAAAATTGTTGGATATGACCTTTAGCTAGCACATTGACTAGGAAGTTGTATTCCCAAAAGAGTGTCCAAATCAGTTCCATAATTCCTTTTGACCTTAATATCCTTTCCAGCAGGGGAGTTATTGCTTCTAAAAAAAAACGCTTTTCTTTCTTTTCATTTTTACATTTACGTCATTACCATTTCATGGCGTAAGAGCGAGAGTATTAGGAAAGGCTTTTTAGCACCTCCCATAGGGGGTGTAAATCATTTTGAAAAGGGTTGTTCTGGCGTTCGACATTGACTACAGAATTACTATTGATTTGCTTTGCTAAATCTTGGCAACTCTCTAGTTCAGACATTACGATTGAAGCTAGCGAGGCGTAAAATCGTTAATAGATAGGAGTCCTCCGTCGGATACCTTTAATGGGATTGATTTTTTCGGAAGATCTATGAGGAAACATTTATGATTTGTTGATTTTCAAATGCATCCATTGCGTAACGGCTGCCCTTTCTGTAAAGCATAAGCATAATTTCCTAATAATTAAAATTCTTTGAAGAAAAAAGAATTTCTAGATATAAAAAGTTATTGTTTAGACTTCCTAGAAAAATGAACAAATCGTAAGTAACATAATTGTTGCTTTAAACTTTAAACATCATATTTTCAAAAAAAAATAAACTAAATAAATAAGAAGTGGGTAAAACTTTTATTCATGATGGTGAAAAATACAACAACAAAAAATCCCCAAACATTTCGTAATAATAATTAGCTTTTAGGAAACGAAAGTTGGACTAAGAAGTTAAAGCATACAATGAAGTAAAGAGCCATATGCCTGCAACATGCCATATGTATTGATTTTCTCACTTATGTTTTTGTGTGGCCGCTTCAGTGGAGGCTTGATTAAGTGAAAAATGAAAGTTCCTGCGCCTTTTTGAGAGACGAAAAAAATTGAAGACTATCCAGTTTTGAGACGTTAATTTTCTTCAAAATAGTAAAAAGATCGAATAGTTTTGCCTCTTGGGATGGAAAAAATTTACCTATTGTCTCTTAAGTGTTTTTTTTTTTGGTTTAACAAACCAAATTATTTTTGTCCCTGATCAGTCTGAGACTTGAAGCTCTAATTTCTTAGTTGAAGAATAACCTAATGAAAAAAACTGGCTTAGAGTACTGCCTCTCCAAGCCAAGAAATGGGTTAAAAAAAAAGTCCAAGAAAGTTTTTTCTCCAATCTGCTTTAAACTGTTATTCCGAAGTCCAAGGACTAAGGTGGCCTGTAATGCAGAAAATAATGTTTTCTTTAAAATTAGAGCCTAAAAATGGCCAAAAAAGGCCGAATTAGGGACCCAAAAACATGATGGCAGAATCTTGAGTGGGGCTCACTGGATTAAAAATTTGAGATGTTGGTGGTTTTTTTAAAGGTTGGAAGTAATTGGACGCCAACCAGTATCATAGCCCCCTTTCTATGAGGATTTTGGGATTGTGATTTTGCACAGATGTGTCGAAAGGTCTAAAAGTATGCGTCTGGGGTCGACACCCCTCCAACAGCCCCAGGGAGCAACGGTTCTTAATTATGTAGAAAATCCTTTGTTTACAGGTGGATTTTCGCAGAAATTTGGCCATCTTTGTCCTCGGTTGTAGGATAAACTAGGAGCTCTCGGGGGTCTTCCGCAAGGCAAAATACTCAGAAAGTTTTCAATATGTATACCCTGAAAAAACGAACCATACCTGAGTAAATCAAAAAACCCTATGTGTACCCGGGTTTTCAAATTATCTACATTATTTTTGCAATAACTTAATGGATAAAGTAAAACATTTTAAACAGTGCTTAAGGAGGAAGGGGTCAGTTTGATCTTGAATTTTGACTAAGTGGGGAACGGGAGGTAGACCAAAAGACCCTATGTGTGTGTTTCCCAAATACCACCAGGCTATTGAAATAACATACCTGCAGAACCGGGGGACCGGCTTTGAGGATAAGGTTGAACACTTTATCTACTATCGAGGAAAGGAAGAGGAAGGGCGTGTCAAGGAGACTTCTAGTTTTATGTTGGGGGAGAAGGAAAGGGCTAACTAAATTTTGTATCTTGCGAGTCTAAACGTTTTCTACTATAAGCTCCTATGGGCCTTATAATCTACACACAGCTACGTAGCGAGGTAAATCAAAAGGTGCTACATGTTGTCAGGCTTTCAAAATGCCTTATCCGCAATATCTCAGGAACGGCTTGACATATAAAGTTGAAACTTTCAGAGAGAGTTGAAGAGGAGGGTAAGTGGCAAGTTATTACTTGGAATGGAGGATAAAACTAAACACACAGACACTATATGCATTGACGTTATTAAAAGCCATATATACATTGTCTATGGAAGGATTTTGGGGATGTGGTTGAAACTTTTAGGTGGTGAGGAAGATTGAAGGAAAAAAGAAAATTTTTACAATAAAATTATAGAATAGTAGTTTTTCTTTTTATCATTGTTTTAATTGCTTTATCTAGTTAAAAAATACCAAAATGTGAGATTGTTTGTCTAGTACAAAGATTTTTTTTCAATCTATTCCTACAAAAGAAAGCTATTATAAAAAGCATGTCATCTGACGCTTCATAAAGGTTATAAATCTATACAACTATAATTAAGAAAGCATTCTCATCTATGAAAGATGTGGACTCTTACTATAAAGAACTATTAGCTTGAAAAGAGCTATAGAAAATTGTCTTTCAATATAAGGTCTTAAATTTCTTTTACCCTTCCTATTAATATGATTTAAAAACTTCCTGTTTTCTTTTGCAGGATAGGATAAACCTTGACTTCCTACTACGTGGAGAATATGCTGAAAGAAACAGTGGAGGGACTCCCTTGCAGAAAGTGGCTATTAATTTTCATGTTGTGGATGCTTTCTCAGCAGGTTATTTCAGAGATGGATGAAAACTATCAGGTAAATTAAGCAATTATCAATAGAGATAATCTTCGTTAAAAACGACCAATAAAAGTGAAAAGTCTTTATGTGTTTTTCGTTTAATTACATTTTTATAATTAGCAATAAGGCAGTACCGGGAGAAGGTTTTTTCTTAAACAACTCATGGCTTTTCCCCTTTAATTAAATATGAACGTGAATTCATATTTAAAAAAGAATTCACGAAAAGTAAAAAAAAGAATTTAGAGTCATTTTATTTTCTTTTTAATAAGACAAATATACATGTGCTTCTGCCAAGAAGTAACTAAGGAAGGATAGAAAAGGAATTCAGTAAATAACTAATTATAATAATCTAATATACTTAACGGATATCGGAATCAGTTTTTCGTTTCCAATTAAAGTTTTGTATAGCCAAGGTTTTGCGTAGTAGTAACAAGAAAAACTGTATCAGAGGTATCGAGGAGGTGCTCCAAGTCCCTTATATCACCATTCATTAGCAAAGTCCCTGCTAAGAGAATCTATGACGGGGAATTCCCAAGTCAATTGATTCTCAACATAATTTTCAAACTTTCTCATTATTTAGAAGTTTCAAGCAAAAACTTTAAGGAAAGAGTCCAATTTCTTGAAAAAGAATGAAAAATTGACGTATATATATATATATATATATATATATATATATATATATATATATATATATATATATATATATATATATATATATATATATATATATATATATCATGAAAAGAGAAATCACCAATGCAACAGCACAAACACAAACACAAAAAAAAAAAAAAAAAGAGAGACAGAAGGAGAAAAGGAAGACTGTTTTCCTAAATTAGTGATTAATATAGACCAGCACTTGAATGAGGCCTTAACCTTACTCATCCATACAATCACATAGGTCAAACAGCATAGCCATACACAATCAACCATAAAGAATAATCCATGGACAGGCAGTCATGTCGTCAATAAGTATAAGTCGTCATTTACCAAACAATAGAAAAAATAATAAAGACAAATAATTCAGAGGCAACAACCCAACACAAGGGCTCATCAGGAGAATACACTGGCCTATATAGGGTTTTGCCACTATATATATATATATATATATATATATATATATATATATATATATATATATATATATATATATATATAAAATTATATATTTTATACATATATATAGAAATCCTATAAACGCTTTTCAACTCGGTCAATTTTTTTGGAATTTGAAAATGTCTCCGCCCTCTTTAACGATTCCATAAGAATGTTCTTTGTCTTTTGGTAAATTAACGAACAATAAATGCAGAGTGAGAAAACTTTAAATAAAACTACATGGTAGGCTGACAAGAAGATATTAAAAATAATTAGCTAAAAAAGCAAATTTCTTTGCTAAATATATTTTAAAATATGTGCTTTACCGTAAACAAAATTTGTCATAGTCTATTAAAAAATAATGTTGTAATTTTACATTAAAATAATAGTATTCCTAGTATTCCTATAATACTATTCCTTTGTACTTCTAATGTTGAAAATATACATATCAGTTTGGAAATTAGGCGAGCCAAAATAATTGCTATGCCAAGACAGTATCTCGGTGGGGTTAGGGGGTTTGATCCTCCCCTAAAAATGCTTTTCCGACACTTGAAAACGTTTGAAAAATGCATATAAACTAATCATGTACGTGCTTTTAAGTTTTGTATGCCCACCCCCTGAAAAGTAATCTAAAAAAAATTCTAGGTAGGCCTACAGTCATGGTTATGGCATTCATTTGTTGTAAGCTTTGTATTAAACATACTTTAGGACATGAAGCAGATTACTCCGTTTTTCAAATGCGAATAATTCGTATAAATTATTCAAATGTTTTTCAAAAACAAATTATTCAAATACAAATTAACTAACGTAAGAATTAGTTTCCAAAAATGTTTCACTTACTTCTGACACTGACTGAATTTAAAAATTAAAAATACTGTTTTGCCACTTTTTTAAATTAAGTGTGATTTAGGTAAATTGCACTTTTTTGACAAATAATCTTTTATCAAACAGTTTGTGGTAACAAACTGTAAGTAAGGAGTGACGCGGCTGAATATTAACCGAAACTTTAAAAAACGGAATTTTGAAACCAATAGATACGTTAAAAGAATTGAATTTTTATAGTAATTTTAAATATATAAGCTTCATCAAGTTTAGTTCTACTCATCAAAAGTCACAAGCCTGGAAAAATTTGCCCTATTTTCATAAAAAGGAGAAAACACCCCCCCCCCCCTAAAAGTCATTTAATCTTAATGAAATCACACCGTCAGATTCAGCGTATGAGAGAACACCGCTGTAGAGGTTTTAAGCCCCTATCTGTAAAAATGCGGAATTTTGTATTTTTGCCAGAAGAAAGATCACGGATGCGTGTTTATTTTTTTTTTCCAGGGGTGACCGTATCGGCCCAGTAGTCCCAGAGTGTTGCGAGATGGCTCATTTGAACGGAAAAGAAAAGTTCATTATTAAGGCGATTCTTGACCTAGCTCAATATAGTTCATTATTGACGCAATTTTTGAGGAAATCACTAAGTTTTCTTTGACTAGTGATAGAATAGATAGATAGATAAATATTTATTGCAATAAAAGCTGCTTTGGGGGCATAAAAAAAAAAAAAAAATAATACAAATGTGATACTAACTCACATAACAGGGTATGTAATAACAACTATGAAAAAGCATAACCATTGCAAAAAGAAAACAAAAACAAAAAGCACAGAATCCCATGAAACTCACACAATTACACAAAATGTCACACACATGATCAATATACTTTAATGTTTTAAAGCTACATGGATCATGAATGAATGAATGAACTTTATTACCCGTAAAAGTATAAAAACACAAAGTACGGAGTATTATAAATAGACAAAACCAAAAACGATAAACAGCGAGAAAAAAAAATTAAAACTAACAAAAGACAACATGGACAAATTAACCAGTATCAATATGGAAAAAAGGCTGCAGGGGGCCGTAAACATGAATAAAGTTGATAGTCTATTTACATAAATCACCACTGGAAGACCGAATCCGAGTAGGCACATCTATTAAACCAAATCGAACAATTTTTTTCTGTTTCGGTGCCATTTAGGAAGCCGGAGGAGGAACTTGCAATATCTGAAATAAGCCGCACGTTGAGTATGGCAATCTTTCTTACGATACAGATGAGCCATACCTGATAAAAACAAAAGCACAGGGGCGCAATAAGCGTTATAAATCATGCACAAACCGTTGCGGTTGTAACGGCTTTTGTTTGGGGATATTTTTCCGTAAGCGAAGCGTAGGTTCTTCACGGCTCAATTCACTCTGGATGAAGAGGTAGTGGAAAGTGTTGGGCCGGAACATAGTAAAGTTGGAAAGCAATCCACGGCGAGTCCGGGCAACAAGAAAAACGTCGCCTGCATATGCAACAGAAGACAAACCAATATCACCGTAAAAAACAGAACTTTTAAGGGGACGCAGGCACGATGCAAGCACACATTTAAATATACTAGGAGACAACACGGCACCTTGTCGAACTCCCTTATTAATTTTTACCGGGTCAGATATTTGGCCATTCCAGGTAACTTGAATTTTAGACTTGAATGCCAAGAAGACAATAAATATAGTACAGAAGGATTAACACCTGAAAACGCAAGGGAAAATAGAGCCTGAGAGTGCACAATATTGTCGAAAGCCCCAGAAATGTCAACAGTAAGACAATATAAAGACATTTTAGTTTTAACGGCATCTTTCATGAGTCGGCTTAATGCATGATGTGCATGGGAGTAACCAAAACTTTTCCAAAAACCAAACTGAAAAGGAGTAAAATCACAATTCGACTCAATTTCTGGTAGTAATAAATGTTTAGGCAACTTACTTAAAAACACGATACTGTAATGGGACGATAATTTACACATGACACGGGGTTCTTGCCTCGCTTTTGAATAGACGTTACACGACCACAAAGGAAACTATCAGGAACAAGCGACTGTGCTAAACAAGACTGGAAAAATATTTGTAGAAGGTTAAGTAGAGCAGGACAATCAAAAGCAAAAATCGGTAAGAAAGGCCGTCACCATCAAGGCTATTTGGACGCTTAATTACATGGATCATGGCTACAAAAAGCAAAACACTTCGAGCACACTATATAAAATGACTTTCAATATTAATTTCTTATCCCGCCTATCTTCCACCCTCCAAAATCTTTCTCTGTGCTGCATGGCTACGTGCGCACACCTCCCCACATTTTTAATATCCATTTTACACTTACTTTTTAAAGTTCTAACCATCCAATCTTTCCCATTTACCCAATCCCAAAAGTTTCTACCTCAAATCCTTTATCTCCTTACAATAGAACATAAAGTGCTCTAAGTCTTCATTTTCTCCGCAGATTGGGCAAAAATACGGGCCCCTCTGTGTCCTGAACCTCCCAAATGCTTCCTTCTTTCACCGAAAGGAATAAAATTACCCCTTATTGAAATGACCCACCTTATATCCTCCCCCTGAAGTCCCACTTTAAAATATAGTGTCTCACCATGGATGTTCAAATTAATGTTTGTGATTTGCCAAGGACCGAAGAACAGGCAATTATATTTTTCCAGGATTAGGGGCTGTTGCCCAAAACAAAACACTGCATCAATAGACACACCATGACTTTGTACTCTTACGAGAAGCAACATTTTTGGAAATGTAACACTGCGTTCTAAGTGCATATTTCCAAGTTGTAGTTTTCAAAATTACATTAATAAAATATTCTATTTCCATCATATTTTTTTTCTAAACTTCACTTTCAGCATTAAACCGAACTTCACTTCTCGAGTGCGTTTTATATAATAGACAAGTACCCGCAAAGCTTGCAATAATGAAATGACCAAGTATTTTATTTATTCTAAAAACCACAGTAAAATAAGCGCACATAAAGTTAGAAGTAAACTTTTACGTGCTTTTCAAACAGTTCGTGATAACGAACCGTAGTAAGGAGTGACCCGGCTCAATAGTAACCGAAACTCTAAAAAACAGAATTTTTATACCAATAGTAATATCAAAAGAATCATATTTTAATGCTGATTTTAAATATATAAGTTTCATCAAGTTTAGTCGTACCCATCAAAACTTACGAGCCTGATGAAATTTGCCTTATTTTAGAAAATAGGGGGAAACACCTCCTAAAAGTCATGGAATCTTAATGAAAATCAAACCATCAGATTCAACGTGTTAGAAAACCCTACTGTTAAAGTTTCAAACTCCTATCTCCGAAAATGTGGAATTTTGTATTTTTTGCCAGAAGCCAGATCATGGATGCGTGTTTATTATTTTTTTTTCCCAGGGGTGATCATATTGACCCAGTGATCCTAGAATGTCGTGGAGGGCTTAAATTAATGTTAAATTAAGTTTTGCTGTGACAACTTAAAAAGCAGTGTACTGACAACATAAATTTTTATTTTGTAAAGCAAAAAAATGTACGGCCCTGATAGGTAATATTCTGATAAAATTGTGGATTTGAGAGGAATCGACTCAACCAGTAATTCCTCTTCACGTAAACATCTCAAAAATTCAATTACATCTCGAATTTGGTTTAATGTTCACCCACTTTCCATCACCATACTTATCTCTCTGAATTCTATTTGTTCCGCCATGCACAGCGCTTCTCACCAGGTGGACACGATTTTTGAAATTGATTAAATAAATAAAAAACAAGTTTTTTTTAACTGCAAATAAAGAGCGACATTAAAACTTAAAACGAACAGAAATTACTCCGTATATGAAAGGGATTGTCCCCTCCGCAACGCCTCGCTCTTTAAGCTAAAGTCTGACTCTGTCACAACTCTATTTTCTAAAACAATAAAAAAAGAAATCGGATCCCTCTGAAGCACCTTATCAAATAGTTTTAGTTTAAAGGCCCAACATATTTTTGAGGTCTTATGCATCCGCACATTCTCCTTGTATTTCTTTATCAGTTTTACAATTGGTTATTGATGCCATGAACATTTGTAAGTCATTTCCAGTTTTTCAGCTTAAGAACAAAAATGTTGTGTTGTGATTCAAGATTTGGATAAAGTTAGAATATTCAGTTAAAGTTCTTGATAAATAGTAGTCTCGTAGTAGAAATTTCGAATGATCATTTGCTACGGAATCTCAGGCGGATGTGGAGGAGACTGGAGGGGATATATATATATATATATATATATATATATATATATATATATATATATATATATATATATATATATATATATATATATATATATATATATATATATATATATAAACATTGTAGTTTAAAGAGCGAGGTATTGACGAGGGAATAAACCCCCTCATATATATAATATAAACACACAAATATAGAAGTTCGTCACGTAAGTTAATTCGTAAGCTACGTATGTAATTTACTAAAAAAATGTTCGTACAAAAAATAAGAAAATCTTTTTCATTTTTAAGTAACCAAAAAGTGGAGGGTGTATGTGTGTGTGTGTGTGTGTGTGTGTATGTGTGTGTGTGTGTGTGTGTGTGTGTGTGTGTGTGTGTGTGTGTGTGTGTGTGTGTGTGTGTGTGTGTGTGTGTGTGTGTGTGTGTGTGTGTGTGTGTGTGTGTGTGTGTGTGTGTGTGTGTGTGTGTGTGTGTGTGTGTGTGTGTGTGTGTCTGTGTGTGTGTGTGTGTGTGTGTGTGTGTGTGTGTGTGTGTGTGTGTGTGTGTTTGTGTGTGTGTGTGTATGTATGTGTGTGTGTCTGTGTGTGTGTGTGTGTGGGTGCGTGTGTGTAAAATTTTCACACACTCAGCAGCATTATTTTTATAAGTCATCATCTAAATGCTCTTTCCTACATTGTAATGATTTTCTCCTAATGTGATATATAAAAAGTTTAATCTAGGTTGAATTTTGGCTTTATATCCCATAGAGGAAGTAAGAGAAAGAAGCAATGAATCTCTGATTTGGACAAAAATTGGTAAATGATGGAGAAGAAACGCTATTTTCTTTTGTCTCCTTGCTCACTGAAACGTGAGGAATCACGTTTTTACATACGTAAGGAATCTCCTTGGTGCATGAATCACGTCTTGTTTTACAAACAGATAAGTTTGAGTAGAATACCGGTGGTTAGTGTTTCTTTAATCATCACTGCAGCACTAGCAACAGCTTAGTAAAGTGTGAACCACGACTTATTGTCAACGTAATCTTAAAACGTATGTTGTAAGAACTGTATTTTGAGAAACATATTCTAATGAACGCGACATAAAATAATAGCTATTATTTGATTTAAAAGAACAATGAATTTTTGTTATTGAGACGAATTTTTGAGAATTTCAAAGAAGCCAGAAACACCTCAAAAATGATGTCAAATCAAAATAAAAAGTACAAAATTGAAATTGAAATTTTTGAAAACCCCCGATTGAGTCCAGCACAAAAAGGGAAAGTACAAGTCGGAACGATCATTTTTTTTTCATGGTCGGTACTTCCACCACAACCACCATAGCAGCCAAAATTTAAAACATGCTCGGGAAAAAAACTGCCAAGGGAAGAGAAATTTTTATCTGAAGCTGACTCAGGAATATCAACTTTTGCGTTTTTTCTCGGGGTTGATCGTATCGACTGTAGGTCATAAAGTATAGAAAGAAAGCTCATTTTACTTCCCAGTTGGGTAAATAAAAAGATATCAAGACACAAAAAAGCCGTGTTTTGCTTTTTTGTGCCACAAAACGTCAACTGTGAACCAAAAGGTACAGCAAAGTTAGGAAATAAAAATCCCATGATGGCCAACCAAATCGTCATGGTCTAAATTCTTAAAAATTTCTCTACTCACAAGAGCATATCCAGTTTATGTGGTGGGTTTTGTGTTTTCTGTAATGGGTTAGTTTTTCAGAATTTTACAATACAGGGAAAGATTGTGCATCAGTTTATTTGAGTTAGTTCTGTAGATATGTGTTCCATAAGCTTTGAGATAATAACTTTTGTTTGTTTAAAGTTTCAATAATCTTTAATTCCTTAAGAAGATTTTTTTTGCATTTTTATTTAACATGCATTTTATTGTAATATGGCTTAACGAGTGGTTTCTTTTGAGAGAGCTTTTTAAATTATCTATCTCCAACTTTGTGCTATTCATTAATCAGATTTTTGTCAAGATTCTATGACTTTTAGGGGGTGTTTCCCCACATTTTCTAAAATAAGGCAAATTTTTGATGGGTAAGACTAAACTTGATGAAACTTATATATTTAAAATCGTCACATAAATCTGACTCTTTTGATGCATATATTAGTATCAAAATTCCGTTTTTTAGACTTTCGTTTACTATTGAGTCGGGTCGCTCCTTACTACAGTTCGTTACCACGAGCTGTTTGATAACTCATAAGAAGTGTGGTGACATAGTAAGTTTTACGTTGCAAAACAATAAGATGGTATACCTTGTAAGTATTAAATAAAAAAAACAAGTTTTTTTAACTGAAAGTAAGGAGCGACATTAAAACTTAAAATGAACAGAAATTACTTCGTATATGAAAGAGGCTGCTTCCTCATCAACGCCCCGCTCTTTACGCTAAAGTTTGACTCTTTTTCTCAATTCTTCTTTTTAAAACAGTAAAAAACTTTAGCGTAAAGAGCGGGGCGTTGATGAGGACGCAGCCTCTTTCATATACGAAGTAATTTCTGTTCGTTTTAAGTTTTAATGTCGCTCCTTAATTTCAGTTGAAAAAAAACGCTAAAGTTTGACTCTTTGCCACAATTCTACTTTTTAAAATAATTAAGAACTTTAGCGTAAAGAGCGAGGGATTGTGGAGGGGACAACCCATTTCATATACGGAGTAATTTCTGTTAGTTTTAAGTTTTAATGTCACTCCTTACTTTCAGTTAAAAAAAACTAGTTTTTTTATTTAATTTAATAAGATATAAACTGACAATATAAACTTTCTATTTTAAGACAATAAACCGTCGTACGTTTTACGCAGTAAGACACTATAGAAAACACGACTTTTTCATAAAGGGTGTTGCGTATGCTAATTTAGCTACAATCATATAGTTTATAGTAACGAACAATATCTAACGATAGGTTTTCTTTCCTTAAACGACTTTTGAAATAGTGTCTAAAATATTTAACGAAACTTTCAACAGCCTGTAATCACTTATTGATAGGTTTTTAAAAACCACTCAGAACACAAGGATCCCGAGATGAGGGCTATAATCGAACCAGAAAATTCCTGGAAAAAGTTGTTATGAGGTACATGATGTCATGTTGTTGTTTTTGTGGCCTGTTGTTGGTATCCTGTTGCTGTTGACAAATTTTAAGGTACTTAATATCCTATGAATAGTAAATAAAACTAGAAATACCACTTGAAATCTTGGCATATTTCCAAAAAACCTGCCACTATACAAAACAATATCCCCTCTCTCTTCTACCGCTTTTGCAACTAACAGAATCTCTATGTAATAGCTCAGGAGAGCCTTTTCTATTGAAACAAGATTGTTTATTGATGTTACCAGTTTATAACTGTATTTTTTTCCCTACTAAATGCCTATTAAAATCACCCGTGATTAAATATTTTAACTAAATCTATTTTTTTGCAAACGAATAGCTCATATTAAAAATATAAGGTATACAGTTCTGGAATAATCAGTAGTTTTATTACGATTAGCTTTCATTGAGTGTATGGCTAATTTAGGAGTTTGGATTAACACTCTGTTAAACGAGGGGAAAGCATGAATTATATTTTTATTTTTTTTTCTATGGTAAGGGAACAGACTGATCCTGCTTAATAGTTATTTTAGATACTTTCAGCTTCATGTGCATATTTCAAAACATATTTACAACTGTTTTTTCGAAAATATTATAGTCTCAGGAAATTATAATTTCGCATGCTAAGGGAATACTTTTTTCACGATATTTAGAAAATTTTCTCTGACAGTCTCTCGAATAATCAGACAATCAAATAAGTTCTCTCAGGCAATATCTCAAAATATTCCACTCAGACAATTAGACAATTTTCAACAAATACTATTTCTCAGACTTATCACTTTATATTTTCTTAATAATTCTGAATTCAGAAAGAAGTATAGATCATTAGCATCTTACTAAGGAATGAGGTCAAGGGAAAATGACGATTTTACAGATAATTTAGATGGCGGTGCTCTTATTATCTAAATTATGTTGTCTGCAGTTAAAACACATGTTCAACGAAACAGCTATGAAATTTAATTAGTTTTGGTACATTCATATTGTGAACTAGTATATATTCTATCTTTCTTAGTTGAAAGTCATCTTTGGTTGTAATAAAATAGCAAAATTAAGTTTAGTTTCAACTCATATTTCAATTTGAATCTTGGTATCAATCCTGCCAACATTTCCGTTATTTAAAATTGGATTAAGCACTTCACATAACGACTGGTCGACATTTGGTTATCAATTTTGATTAACAAACAAACATTTTGGTTATCAATTTTGGTTAACATTTAGTTAACAAATTTTATTGTCTTTTTTTATATGTGGCAGGATAGAGAAAGTTCCATCTTTTTTAGGTCTCTAAGAGCCTCGGTCAAAGACATGAATATCTGTGAACGCAGACCTCAAATACATATAAAGAAGCAAAAGAAACAAAGTTCTAAATTAAATAGTCATCTTTGTTCAGATGAAACTAGTAGAATGGTAAAGCCTAGTATAGCTCATCGGTTTTTTCTTTCATTTCTATTCATAGAATATACAACTAGGAATTGTCGCATGATCAGAAAAGAAACCGCGAGAATTGTAAATATTTTCTAGTTTTCGTAGCTTCTGCATTGCGAAATAGTAAAATTTTTCGCTTTTTTCCCTATGCTCAATTTTATCATTTTCACCTAGGTAGAGTTCAGAGAGAGTAATGTGGCTTGGTATGGGAAAAGAGTCCTATAGTATTTCAGATGTCTTTTACGAGGGCAGATATCAAAAGATGTATTTTGAGGGATCCTTTTACGAGGGATATCTTTTACGAGTGTTACGAAGAAACACTATTGCAGTCTTGTACTAAGACACGGTTTACGACATAAGTTATGCAATGATAGACACATTTCCGTACAGAATAAACACTGAAACCGTTGGACTACAGAAAAAATAATATTACCAAAAATCGGAGAACATAAGCCTTACGATTTTGGCCGGAATAGTTCGTTTGCGGATTTTAGTGGAAAAAATTGTGTAATTCTGATACTCTAGCTAAATATTACGGCTCTATTTTAACTTCCAATTGATAAAATTAAGTTAGTTAGTCTTAGAGCTACATGTTTTTAAACTTTTTCGCCTAAATCAGGGTCACTTCTCCCCCCCAACTGTTACGAAAAAATCCGCCTCTGCAAATGTGGCGAAATGTAGTAACAACAAAATTCTGACTCTGATGATGAATTGATCTGAATAATAATTTTTTTCCAGTTGACAACCACCAAACCCCAAGGTCCCTTGTCAGCTACAGATGAAATGCTGAACACAATCAATGACATAACAACTGGAAGCCGAGGTTCTTTATGTATATCTTCTAGTTACAAGATTGTACCCGTTAGGATTCGTGCTGAGTTATTTGACGCTTCTCGTCAGAAAGTAGATTTGATGGCGTCCTTTTTGCAAGATGTCGGCCACTTAAACGATCCAGGTTGGCACTACTCTTTAAACTATTTTTCGTCTTAAGCTGTTTGCTATTGTACTAGCTCACTTTTGAAAGCCTCTTGATCAGTTAGGCTTGACTCTCCGCCCTTCATCCCCAAATGGCACACTGCCTTTCCCCTCGTATTTAGATGTCTATAGGTATGTAAGTTGGACGAAATGTGCGTCAGTAACTTGACCGTAAAGATTCGTTAAATTTTGAATCTTTCTTAGCAAAAGAAAGCTGGAACTAAATTACCGTTTTTTTCAAAAAATTATATTCTATAAAATTTATAAGATTTAATAATATTGTAATATATAATAATGCAATATATATATATATATATATATATATATATATATATATATATATATATATATATATATATATATATATATATATATATATATATATATATATATATATATAAAACTATATATATATATATATATATATATATATATATATATATATATATATATATATATATATATATATAGTCTACAAAACTTGTATTTATTAAAGTTTTTTGACTGGATTTCATCATTTGGGACTAGATAATTGTCTTCTTTCTTTTTAAACTCGGTTTATTCATTAATTTTTAGAAAACTCTTTTTTGCTAATAGTTTGAAACTAGCTACAGTCTGTCCTTAAGTTAAGTGTCTATCCCAGGCCGTTGTAAAGCCCCGTATTTATAAATGTGTTAGTTTTATAGGAGCAACATTACGCTTTGCATGGAAAATGTAGTGAGAATTTAGTAACCTTATTTTACAGGATGGCTTCAGCACCTGAAACTCTTACAGTACAAGTCTTGGCTTGACTGTTTAATTCCTGCGAGAGGTCCTTCGCCACAATATGAGAAAGGGGCATTAGTTAGAAGCTTCCCTTAATTAGGATAATTTACTTGGACCAAGCGGGCAATATAAATGCTGCGGGTGAATAACCTTCTTAGTTTTTGAAAGTTTCTTAATCAGTCTGGTTTTACTCCTCCAATTTCGAAATAAATTAACACCCTTATAGTTATTACTTCATTTCTGAAAGCCATTGTTTATTATATTTGAATCAGCATATTGACAATAAGACAAGATTTAACCGAACATATTTTTAACCGTAAAGAAAGTTTTACTTAAAGTGATTCTTCAGTAAATTAAATAAAAAAAAAAAAAAACAAACAGTTTTTATAACTGCAAGTAAGGAGCGACATTAAAACTTAAAACGAACAGAAATTACTCCGTATATAAAAGATTGACCCTTTCTCAACACCTGGCTCTTAACGCTAAAATTTGACTCTTTCTCACAACTCTACTTTTTAAAACAATAAAAAACTTTAGCGTAAAAAGCGAGGCGTTGAGGAGGGGTCAACCCCTTTTATGTACTGAATAATTTTTGTTCGTTTTAAGTTTTAATGTCGCTCCTTACTTGCAGTTAAAAAATTTTTTTTAATTTAATTTCTCAACGTTTTTAATTTATGAACGTTTTGATTTTGGCTCACCGAACATGAATAATTAAAACGAAATGTACATATTTTTTTTATTTTATTTTTATTTTTATTTTATTTCTTTTTTTGGGGGGAGGACTAAATGGCTTTCTCATAGTTTCGATCGGACGAGTTTGATTTAAATAACAATGGGCGAGGAGGTCTAGATGCCTTCCAATTTTTGGTTGCTTAAAAAATGCAACTTGATTTTTTTATTTGCTTACGAACGTTTTTGTTCGTAATAGACAGACGTACCTTACGAATTAACTTATGTAATGAACTTTAATATTTGTGTATTTTTACTAAGCATATGAGGGGGTTTGCCCCCTCGTCACAACATTGTTCTTTACACTAAAGCTTGAATTTTGTGCCAATGAATCACAAAGGCCTTAGAATAGATAGTTGAAATTACTAAAAACAATTAAGCGTAAAGAGCAAGGTATTGTGGAGGAGACGAATCCCCTTATATACGTAATATCTTATGTTTGTTTTAAGTTTTAATGCTGTTCATTACTTTCACTTGAAAAAAATTATTTAATTTCTCATTGTTACTTTTTAAATTATGCTAGTAAATCCCACGCCCCCTTCATGGAAATTCTCTTCCCTCATGAAAAATTCCTCCATGGAAAGATCCTTCCATGTAACCTCCTCCCCGCGACCCACCCCCAACCCAACTCAAAAAAGTCCCCCTGAAAACGTCTGTACCCTTCATAATTAACAATTACTATATGTAAACAATGATCAAAGTTTGTAACTTGCAGCCCCTCCCCCGGCTATTGGGGGGATTAAGTCATCCCTAAAGACATAGTTATTAAGTTTTCGACTATGCTGAACCGAATGGTTATCTCAAAATCTTGATCTGGTGACTATGGGGAAAAATATGCGTGAGAGGGGGCCTAGATGCCCTCCCATTTTTTTACTCACTTGAAAGGGCACTAGAACTTTCAATTGCCGTCAGAATTAGCCCTCTGGTCACAGTCTAGGACAGCAGGGTTGATACAATCACCCCTGGGAAAAAAACAAATAAACACACATCCATGATCTGTCTTATGCAAAAAATACAATATTCCACATTTTTGTTGATAAAAGCTTGAAACTTCTACAGTAGGGTTCTCTGATACGTTAAATCTGATTGTGTGATTTTGTTAATATTCTATGACTTTTAGGGTGTGTATCCCTCTATTTTCTAAAGTATGACAAACTTTCTCATATAAAGTAAAACATATATTGAAAATCAGCATTAAAATGCGATTCTTTTGATGTAACTATTGATATCAAAAATTCTTTTTTTAGAGTTTTAGTTACTATTGAGCTGGGTCGCTCCTTACTACAGTTCGTTACCACGAACCGTTTGACAACATCGATTTCATGCAAAAATAGTAACAGTTTGAAGAGGGTTGACGATAATTTCCCGTCAGTTAATCAGGAGGGTAAAACTTGCCCAAAATACTGATATCGGAGCAGTCCAGTTTATTTTTTACCGCCTAAAAATAAAGGATACTGCCTCGAGCAAAGCACTCAGGAGCATAAATCATGATGACATCAAGATGACGTTGACGTCAGAAAAAAAGCTAAATCGGTCTACTGGAAAGTCCACAATTGAAAAGCGCAAAAGAAATAAGTATTCCGTGCAAATAACATAGAAAAAAGTTACGGTAAAGCGCAAGTAAGGCCGGATCTAGGGGGGAGGGCTGTCCTGTTTTACTGCTTGTGAGTAGTAAAACAGTCTAAACCGAAAATTACAAAGAAAAACTTCCCGAAAGAAGACCTAATTCAAAATATCTAATTATCTAAATTACGCTGCCCGGATATTTTGTCAAGTACAGCTACACGTTTTTCTAGCCACTGGCCTTTCTCTCTTGATTTGATTTATGGGTTCATTTGGGCATTGAGATGGTAGAGCGATGTAATAGGGAAGAGTGAGGCTTCAACGGTTCTCGGTTGCCCAGCTAGGTCGGTATACTAGGTAGGTCCTCCTGTAAATAATTTTTAAGAGTTTCCAGGGCACCGAATCCCGAAAATGAAGAGAGGCAACGATTTTGCTGTTTCTTAATGAAGAAAAATAGTATTTTTCGAAATCCATTGGATATACTCCAAGTTCACTTAATTAGTTACAAAAAAGTCATACTTACGTCAATACTCCATGTTGTAACAATTTTGAAATAAAAGTAGCAAGCTTTAACCTACGGTAGAGAAAAAAAATAATTATTCCCAAGTAAACCCTTCATAAGCACATTTCTGCCTACATTTTTGTTTAATTTATATTGAACAATTAAGTGACTCCGTGCCAGTGAAACAGACAACTAAAAGTTTTTCTAACAGCCAAAAGCTTGCCGTAATTGGTATTGTGGCTAGTCTTAATTGACGGATAGAGATTGTCTTGCAAGGAAAGGAGAGAAAATAGCGAGGAAAATAATAAAGGAAAGAATAATAAAGAAAAGAGGGGCAATAAAAATACTAAGAAGGATGGTTAAGACTACGGACTGTTCCAATCATTTTATACCTGAAAGGTGGGATCCATTCTTCTTAATTTGTGCATATTCTTCTCAAGAAATAAACGCCTTATGACTTGTTGCTTTATTCTTGGTGAGGCTCAACCTGACTGGGCATTGAAATTAATATCAATGGTGTAAGGCTAATTGGTGAATTTGTAAAACTGACAACGTAAAATGCAATGCTAGAAAAAATAGCCTATATATAAGCCTTTATCAATTTTGATAACCACAGGGGGTGCATGAGCGAACTAAACTCTTTCTTGTGATTCGGTGATCAAAACAAGGAGAGGGGAGGTTTGCTGAAACAGAGGGTAGAAAGGTAGTAACTAAAGACTTATTTTTTAAAATATTTTAGGTAAAATATTTTTCTCCATATTCATTCCTGATAAAAAAAAACATTGAATATGTAAAACAGAAAAACGTCATTTCCAATTTTGATATTTCTGATTATATAGTAATTAGGCTACATTGCTGTGATCTATATTATTAAATAAAAGAGACAAGTTTTTCTACTGAAAGTAAAAAGCAAAATTAAAAGTTAATGTGGATAGGGAGTATTCCGTGTATAAGGGGGGCTTTTCCCTTATAAATCTCGTGCTTTTCATAATAAAATTTTTACTCCTATAGGAAGGCTTCTTACTCCAAGTAAACGGCCTTTTGTGTTTCAGGAGTCGTTCTTAAGTAATTGTCAAACTTTCGCATAAGGAACAAGCGATTGAGGAGGAAGTAGCCCCCCTTCATATACGGAATAATTTGCGTTCGTCTAATTTTTAGTATTTTTCCATACTTTTAGTTATAAAAATTTGCTTTTTATTTTATTTCTGACTTTTTTTTTTATATAATACCAGAAAATCCACCTCTATCTCCATGGAAGCCTTACCACACAAAAATTCCTCCATGGAAAATTCCTGCTAAGCAAAATGCTCATCCCCCCAAAAATTCTATCCTTGCTTTAAATTCTCCGAGAAAAATTTCTTACAGACAAGTCCCCGTGGAAGATTCTCCTTACTTTCATTTAAAAAAAAAGAAGATTTGTTTGGTTAATTTCTGATTGTTTTTCAAATAATGCCAAAAATCCCCCTGCCTCAGGAGGTTTTTAATAGTAACCCCCTCCACCCACCCCAATGGAAGGTTTTCCCCATCACATAATTTCCCCAAAAGAGAATTTTTCACGTAGAAAACCCTCCCTCACGGGAAGTTCTCCCAACGGAAAAATCTCACAATACAATTCCAACCTTGCAGAAAATTTCCCCTGGACAGTTCCCCCGGAACATTTGCAGATTCAAAGTTGATTCCCCAAAATAAAGAGTAAGACAAATAAAACTAATTCTATATATGGATTCGGGTAAATTACCTGCATGTAAAAATTCCCATGGAAAATTTCCCAGGAAACCTTCCTCCCGCGGAAAAGGCTTCCGGTGGAAATTTCGCCACGGTTGGAAATCCACTCCCCCCAAAAACTGTCTATTTAAATCCTAATAACAAATTATATATATATAAGGGGCTGTGGGATTATATCATTCCCAGAGGCATAATTTTTGATCTTTTAAACTATGCTGAACCAAGTTTCTTTCTCAAAGTTTTTATCGTGTGTTTTGGGGAAAGAAAGGGCGTGGAAGGGAGGTTATTTGCTCACCAATCTTTCTGGTCACTTAAAAGGGCACTAGAACTTTTAATTTCTGTTTGAATGAGCCATCTTTTGACCTTATATGACCATTGGTTCGATACCATAACTCCTGAAAAAAAAACACATCTGTTATCTTTCTTCAGAAAAAAATTACAAAGTTTTATATTTTTGCAGATAGGGGACTGAAACCTCTACAGTAAATTATCTGAAATGCTGTATCTGATAGCGTTGTTTGATTAAGATTCGCTGAATTTTTCTGGGTATTTCCCTCTTTTTCAAAAATAAGATAAATTTTCTCAGGTCCTTAGCTTTTGACTGGCAAAATTAAACTTATTATTATTATTATTATTTTTTTTTTAGACTATGGCACTTCGTATACAAGGAATTCTCATAGAAACTTTAAAAGGAGTTCATTCAATTTAAAATTGCAAGTTTTAGTGCTGGTCTTAATGATCAAAAGTGATTGGAGGGCAACCGTCACCCCTTCCTCTACCTATTATTTCCGCAAATATATCCAGTCAAAATTTTGAGATGATTTTGACCCATTTTGTTCAACGTAGTTGAAAAGTCAAGTAATTATGTCTTTAAAGATTACAAGCCTCCCCCCAACAGCTCCCAAGACAAAAGTTGTAAGTTATGCCCCGGGGCATATAAGGTTCTTATGGAAAAGTTGGTCGTGTAAAATTCATGGTAAGTTTAAAATCAGAAGCTCTAGCGCCCTTTTTATAATAAAAAATGATAGGAGGGAAACCAGCCCCCTCCCTTTACGCCCATTATTTCCCATAACATATCCAATCAAAATTCTGGGATAATCATTTTGTTAATCATATTTTAAAGATCCAGTAATTATGTCTTTTGGGATGAACCCCCCGAGGTCCTCAGGACCAGGACTATATGCTATTCTAGTGGTCCATTGTTAACGTTTAAGGTTTTCCGGATAAGGTGGTCATAAAGACTTCGGAGTACGCTCATTCAGTCTAAAATTGAAAATTCTAGCTTTCATTTCAAAAGTCAAGAGTGATCGGACAGCAACATGTCTCCCCACACCCTTTCCCCCCAAATTCTTCCGACCAAAATATAGATATAGCCATTAATGAGTATATGAATTGGATGTGACTCTTTCAATTGGAAGTCAGAAGTCCTAATTTGCTTTTAAAAGTCAAAAGTGATAGGAGGAAAACTAGAACCCCCCCACATACGTTTTCTTTTCCCCAAATGTTTCCGATAGAAATTTTGAGATAGGCATTTTGTTCAAATAGTCTAAAAATCAAACAACAAGACCTTTGGAGCTGAATCCCTCCTACAGAATCTAGGAAGAAGGGTTGTAAGTTAAGCCCCGAAGGGATATTGGCTTCTTATGGAAGGCGTGACAGTAAAAAACGCTAGAGGAGTTTCATTTAATTGGAAATTGGAAGTTCTTAATCAAACAGTTCGTGGTAACGAACTGAAGTAAGGAGCGATCCGGCTCAATAGTAACCAAAACTCTAAAAAATTGAATTTTGATATCAATAGCTACATCAAAAGAATCGCATTTTAATGCTGATTTTAAATATATAAGTTTCATCAAGTTTAGTCTTAGCCATCAAAAGTTACGAGCCTGAGAAAATTTGCCTTATTTAGGAAAATGGGAGGAAACACCCCCTAAAAGTCGTAAGATCTTAACGATGACACCATCAGATTCAGCGTATCAAAGTTTGACTCTTTGCCACAATTCTACTTTTTAAAACAATTAAAAGCTTTAGCTTAAAGAGCGAGGGATTGCGGAGGGGACAACCCATTTCATATACGGAGTAATTTCTGTTCGTTTTAAGTTTTAATGTCGCTCCTTACTTTCAGTTAAAAAAACTAGTTTTTTTTATTTAATCTCTTTTAAGAGGCAAAAATGATAGAGACCAAAAAGACCACCCCCCCTGCCCCTGCCTTGACGCTTCATTTATAAAAACGTATCTGATCGAAATTGTGAAACAGTTATTTTGGTAAGAATAGTCAGAAATCATATAACAAAAAATCCAGGATTGACACAAACCACCATAACCCTGGGGAAAGGGCTCGTATAATTGGAAATTAGAAGTTGTAGTACTTTTTTTAAGAGACAAAATTGAATTGAGGGCAATCAGCCCCATCCCCCACCCTATGCCCAAGATTTTTCCAAAATAAACATCCAATCAAAATATTAAGCATATTATCTTCAGTTTTGTTAAAAGATCCAGTAATTTTAACTTTTGGGATGTCAAACCCCCAACAGCCCCAAGGACAAGGGATGTAAGTTAGATAAATTGTTCGTTGTTTACATATGGTATATGCTAGTGAGAAAGGTATGCATGTTTGACCTTTAATTTGCAAATAGACAAGGGGTATTCAGGTGAGTCAATCAGAAAAATACAATTCAAACCTTTAAAGGAGCTAATTAGATTCAAAATAAAAAGTTCTACTGAAGTTCTTAAGAGTAAAAAGAGGTTGAAGGGTAAGCTGTCCTCTTCTGATACCCATTCATTTTCCAAACACACCCAGTGAAAATTTTGCGAGAGCCATTTTGTTCAGCATAGTAGAACGGTTGAGAAACTAAGTTTCTAGGCATATTGGGGGATGTCAACCCCCACAATTATGCAACTGGCCCATCATGCCTTAAAACTAAACTTTGCTTTAAAATTAAATCAAAAGGCGCTGTATGTATGGTTGCCAATAAGAAACCTCGACAATATATAGAGAACGACTAGGGTATTAAGATGAAACTTTCAGGGCTACTACTATTACTACTTCTGGTCTTACAATTTAAACTTTAGACTTAGGGCGAACTGAAACTATTCCGTATATGAAAGGGGTTGTCCCATCCTCAACGCTTTGCTCTTTCCGCTAAAGTTTTTTATTGTTTTAAAAGGTAGAGTTGTGAGAAAGAGTCAAACTTTAGCGAAAAGAGCCAGGCGTTGAGGAGGGGACAGCCCCTTTCATATATGAAACATTTTTTGTTCGTTTCAAGTTTTAATGTCGCTCCTTAGATTCAGTTAAAAAAAAACTTGTATTTTTATTTAATTTCTGAACGTTTTTGAATTAATACAGGTCTTGATTTTGGCTCACCGTACATAAATAATTAAAACGGAATTTGCATATCAATTTTACTTTTTTTGGATAAATGGCTGTCTCAAAATTTTGATCGGATAATTTTGAGAAATAAAGGTGAGGGGATCTAGGTACCCTCAAATTATTTCGGATACTTAAAGAAGCCAGTAGAACTTATAATTTTACTTACGACCGTTTTTATTAGTAATAAGTATACGTAACTTACGAATTAACATGCGTAACGAACTTCTATATTCATATATTTTTATTACGTATATAAGCGGGTTTGCCAATCGTCATTACCTCGGTCTTTACGTTAAAGTTCGAATTTTGTTCAAATTCTTTTAGAATGACCCCTAAATCTCAAAGGCTGTTTAATTAGAATAAATAGCTCTTTTGAAACTGCTAAAAATACTTTAACGTAAAGAGCGAGAAATTGACGAGGGAAGGAACCTCATCATATACATAATAATTTATGTTTTTTTAAGTTTTTATGTTGCTCCTTACTTTCAGTCTAAAAACTTTTTTTTATTTAATTTCCCATTGTTTTTTTTAATAATACTGGAAAATTCATCACCCTCTTCATAGAAATTATCTCCCCCACGAAAAATTCCTCCATAGAAAGATCCTCCCACGTAACTCCCTCCCCCGACCTTCCCCCACAAGAAAGAAACCCCTAAAAACGTCCGTTTACTTCCCAATAACGAATACTATATATAAACAATGGGCAAAGTTTAGAACTTGCAGACCTTCCCCCGGGGATAGTGGAGGTCTAGTCATCCTCAAAGACAAAGCTATTAGATTTTTCGACTGTGCTAAACACAATGGCCATCTCAAAATTTTGATCCGGTGACTTTGGGAAAAATGAGCGTAGGAGGCGGCCTAGTTGCCCTCTAATATTGAAACAAAATGCATTTAAAATTTTTTCACTCTTTTTACTCTAATAAATGAAAAATCATTAAAACTTTTAGAAATAAATGTCTTTATAAGTATATTAAACTGACAATCCACGGTTATTTTTTTTATAAAGTAAAAATTATGCTCTGGTCTTGAGAGGGCATAGGGTTTGTCAGCCCTGCTCATGCTAGTTTTTGCTCGTTTTGAGTTTGACTCCGTCATTTATTGTAATTACTGTTCGTTTTGATTTTCATTTATTTACTAATGGTGGTTTGTGGTAGTTTTACTCTTGGAAGATTATTTGACTTTATTCATGATAAGATTATTTTAATCATACAAAAGTGAATTTATATTTTGTTTGAGTAAAATTTTCAGTAAGCCCCAAGCAGATGTCAAACTAGACTAATGAATATTATCGTGATAGCCGTATCTGAACGTCTTCAAAGGGAATTTTTCCATCAGTCTTCCTTTTCTTCATTGATTGACACTAGGATAAAGTTGTTTATTTGGAAAACAGCTTCAGGGATGGGAGAGAGAAAGGAAGGGTTCCTTTCATGTCAGAGTTACTGTAATATAATTAAGTGCAAATCAATTCTGTCCATTTGCGGCTCAAGTTAAATCAGCCAGACGAAACATCCTTATACCCAACCCCATTACTCGGTATTTAAGGTTAATGGGGAGGGAGGACAGGTAAGTATACACATATTATAGGTGTTATGTAGAGTGTTAGAGGAGGTGGATTCTTTTCAAAGCTTCTTTGCTATGAAAAATCCATGAAGAAGCACTCCTGAGTAGGCGAGTAATCAATTATGCAGATGTAATTTTAAATACATCTATCTTGGTAAAAGAAAAAAAAATGGTAATAGTAATTTACTATCCAAAAAAACAACCAAAATTGATCGATAGTACACCAAAACCGTCGCTTGCGAGGTTTTGATACTAAAAAAAGAAAAAAAAAGAAGAAAAAAATATTAAAAATACAAAAACAACAAGTATATTCAATAAGATGCAGGAGGGTGAAATCTTGAACGGAAAAAAACCTACATAAGTTATTTACTGTTTTATAAAGTAGAATTGAGAGAAAAAGTCAAACTTTAGCGTAAAGAGTGGGCCGTTGAGGGAGGAACAGCCCCTTTCATACACGGAGTAATTTCTGTTCGTTCTAAGTTTTAATGTCGCTCCTTACTTTCAGTTAAAAAAACTTGTTCTTTTTATTTAATTAATATATGTAAGCACTGGTTAAAGTTTGTAGCTTGTAGCCCCTCCCACGGGGACTGTGGGAGAGTAAGTCGTCCTCAAAGACATAGTTATAAGGTTTTTCGACTATTTTGAATAAAACGGCTATCTCAGAATGTCGATCCGGTGACTTTGGAAAAATAATTAGTGTGGAAGTGGGCCTAGGTGCCCTCCAATATTTTTGGTCACTTAAAAAGAACACTAGAACTTTTCATTTCCGTTAGAATGAGTACTCTTGCAATATTCTAGGACACCTGGATCGATACGATCACCCCTGGGAAAAAAAACAAACAAAGAAACAAACAAACAAATAAACATGCATCGTGATCTGCCTTCTGGCAAAAAATACAAAATTCTACATTTTTGTAGATAGGAGCTTCAAAGTTCTACATTATGGTTCTGTGATACGCTGAATCTGATGGTGTTATTTTCGTTAAGATTCTATGACTTTTAGGGGCTACTTTTCAACCCTTTTTGA
Source organism: Artemia franciscana (assembly GCF_032884065.1). NCBI lineage: Eukaryota > Metazoa > Arthropoda > Branchiopoda > Anostraca > Artemiidae > Artemia > Artemia franciscana. Next base: position 4,241,490 of record NC_088872.1, read on the forward strand.
TAGTGATTCCTCGTGCAATGAAAAAAAAAAAAAAAAAAAAAAAAAAAAAAAAAAAAAAAAAAAAAAAAAAAAAAAAAAAAAAAAAACTGGACTTGGTGCATAAAACTAAAAATCGGACACACCTCCAAAATCAGAGTTTGAGGGTACGTTTCCAAACTCTCAAATCTACTCATTTCCCATTTGTAGGACTCTGAAATATTCCGAAAATACGTTCTATTTTGAAAAAATTAAATAACAAAAACTAGTTTTCTTAACTGAAAGTAAGGAGTGACATTAAAACCTAAAACGAACAGAAATTACTCCGTATATGAAATGGGTTTTCCCCTCCTCAACGCCTCGCTCTTTACGCTAAAGTTTTCAATTGTTTAAAAAATTAGAATTGTGGCAAAGAGTCAAACTTTAGCGTAAAGAGCGAGGGATTTATTATGTATATGGCGAGGGGTTGTCCCCTCGTTAATACCTCGATCTTTATACTAAATCTTAAGTTTTGTCCCAATTCTTTAAGAATGACTCCTGAATCAGAAAGGCAGTAGAATAAATAGTTGAAATTACTAAATATACTTTAGCATAAAGAGCGAGGTATTTATCTCCTCCTAAATACCTCGCTCTTTATGCTAAAGTATTTTTAGAACCCCTCATATGCTTAATAATCTCTGTTCGTTTTAAGTTTTTATCCTACTCCTTACTTTCAATTGAAAAAATTTTTTCATGTTTATTTTTTCATTGTTTTTTTATAGTAATGCTAGAAAATCCTGCGGCCTTTTCATTGAATTTCTCTTCTCCCATGACATATTACTCCAAGGAAAGATCCTTCCACATAGCCCCCTCCCCTCAACCCAACCCCCCAAACCGAAAGAATCCCCCTGAAAACGTCTGTACACTTCCCAATAACCATTACTGCATGTAAACACTGGTCAAAGTTTGTAACTTTCAGCCCCTCCCCCAGCGACTGTGGGGGAGTAAGTCATTCCCAAAGACATAGTTATTATAGTTTTCGACTATGTGGAACAAAATGGCTATCTCAAAATTTTGTCCATTGACTTTGGGAAAAAAGAGCGTTGGAGGGGGCCTAGGTGCCCTCCAATTTTTTTGTGTCACTTAAAAAGGGCACTAGAACTTTTCATTTCCATTAGAATGAGGCCTCTTGCAACATTCTAGGACCACTTGGTCGATACGATTACTCCTGGGTAAAAAATAAAAAATAAACACGCACCCGCGATCTGTCTTCTGGCAAAAAACACGAAATTCCACATTTTTGTAGATAGGAGCTTGAAATTTTCGCTATATGGTTCTCTGATACGCTGAATGCGATGGTTGATTTTCGTTAAGATTCTATTACTTTTAAGGGGTGTTTCCCCCTATTTTACAAAATAGGGTAAATTTTCTCAGGCTTGTAACTTTTGATGACAAAAACTAAATTTAATGAAACTTATATATTTAGAATCAGCATAAAAATCCGATTCTTTTGATGTATCTTTTATCATCAAAATTCCGTTTTTTTAGAGTTTCTTTACTATTGAGCCAGGTCGCTCCTTACTACAGTTCGTTACCACGAACTGCTTGACAAAACCCAGAAAAATCAAAACATGGCTTAGAATCCACCTCAAATCCAAGAATATTAAATATTTAAAGCCTACAATATTTAAACATTTAAGGCCTACAAGCAGAGAAGAATTTGATATAGGAAACTAGAAATATCTTTTTAGACACCAACTTGGTCAATCTGTTTGGTTAATCCAAATGGTTAATCCAACTTGGTTAATCCATTTCTGAAAGTTTCATTCACCTAGCCCAACAGCCTTTAATTAGTTGACAAAAGCAAAAATCCTTAATTCAGCTAAAAAAAAAAATCTCTTTTCGTCTTTTACCTCCTTATCAGGCGCATAAATTACTTAGTTGACAATTCCTTAGGACACGGATATGCAGGTGTATCAGAAGAGAAATGTGTCAAAATCAGTCTATGTGTTCCATGACATGGCTCTAGCCCTCTGGGATAGCCTATCAGGCAGCAGTAGGGGGCTCTGAATTAGTCTCTATTTAAATCGCAGGTCGATTTCTCATTAGTCGACTTACAGATGAAAGCAATTTTTTGTGAAGATCATGGCTTAGTTTCACCCCCCCCCCACTCTTTTTCTGTCTTTATTTTTACGTTGTTCATGACGTGATTTTATAATGGCTGTATCTGGGGGAGGGGTAGGAGGTTTGATCCTCCTTCCCCAATTTTTATAACTCACGAAAATGTAGCAAAATGTATATAAAATTTTTTTATCCCCCCCAAAGGAAAAATAAATAAATACCCCTTCCTGAACAAAAACCCTGGATATAACCAGGGATTTGATTACTTAATTTGACACTGCGGACAGATCATTTGACCTTCTAGTAGTGGCTATGTTTATTTATTTTTTTCTGTAAATTGATGAAAATAAAGAAATCTATCCATCAATGTATTCCATTTTTTCCCTGCTTGAAAAAAAGTTGGTTTTCAGGTATTATTTTCTTGTTGTTCTTCACCTTTGATTTCCCCAGCCTCATTCAAAGGTTTTGTAATCATTGCTGTAAATGAAGGCTCTGTGGCTTTTGCAGCTCAGAAATTTAATCAAACCTCCTATTTCCAGATTTGCTGAATTCATTAATCAGAAATTTAGTCACCGATCGAAGTATAATTTTGGCAAGAGTAATCGTTTTTGCTGCTGAGGAGAATCAACAGCTTCATACCGTCTACGAAGCATTTGTTGAAAAATCAGAGACTACATTTCCCGGACCAATTGTGAAAAAGATTATAGACAGAATTAAAGTTGAACAGGGAACACTGGAAAGAACTGAAGCTGTTCTTGCAAAATATGGGATACCTATCAATATAGTAGACAAAGGTTATGGAATAGCATCAGAAGGAGGTGCCCTTTCAAGTGATTCACAAGTCCCCTGGTTTGTTGATAATTACTTCCCAGCTGGATGGAACTCGAGCAAGTTTATGCCAAATATTTCGAATGGCACTTTTTTGGGCTGGTGGACCTACCCTTATTTTTGGTGCTTGAAAAATCAATGGCAAATGTCATATACAGTTCCTTTGTATTATGCAGGCGCTGTTCTTTCGCACAACACAGAAAGGTAAGGCGATTTAAAATCAACTCGCTATGAAGACTTGTAAAAGTGTTCACTGCAGGGCCGAGGCAGGGACCTTAGTAGTCAAGAAGCGTCGTTAATTCTTAAATAATAAAATAATAATTGTAAAAGTGTTGGATAGCATAAATGTAGCTATTTGTTTGCCAAATATTAAAGGTAGCAGGAGCTTTTTGGCCAGGAATTATCTTAAGGCGATGTTATATCAAGAAAGTTTCATATTTTGCGATTTTTAAATCGACAACCGTTTACATCTTCTTGATTTGCTATGAAAATTGTCGCTGTAATACATAATGGTCATAATACATAATGGTCATAATACATAATGGTCAAACCCAATATTTTGGAAGTATTCTTTCTCAGGCTTGTGGAGTTAGATGTTGTAACATTAAATATACTGAACCTTATATATTTGAATCAGCACAAAAAAGCTATTCTTCACAAGTATTATTTTCTATAAAAATTCTTTTTTAGAGTTTTTGTCACAATTGATCCGAAACGCCCCTTACAGTTTACTATCACAAACTGTTTGGCTCTACACCATGTATTCTACAGGTATTTTGGAACTTGGGTAGAATTTCCATAATCATTTGTTTTCTTCATTAATTTCATTTGTCTTAATTTCCCTTTAGTTGTTCAATTTACATATGGGGAGAATTTTCAAAGGGGGGAATTGTTGGCGGGGGGAGTTTCCCGGGCAGATATTTCCTGGGCTTGGGACTTTCCCCCGTGGAAAATTACTCTGGGGGAGAATTTTCCACAGCCAGGGGTGTAATTTTCTGGAGGAATACGCTAGACCATTTAAAGGTCATTTTTGACGTTTTTGAACTTGCAAAATTTGGAAACAATATTAAACTGTTTTCATAGGAATTAGCAAGGAAACGTATGTTTAACTACGTTTTGGTTACCCATATCTATATTGCCTTGCCGACCCTGTCCTTGAGAAGAATGTAGCAAATATTTTTTTGCAATTATCTTAGGATAACTGCGAAATTTTTGGTTGAGAGTGAGAAAATATGAAAAGAAGTACGTTAAAAACCAAAAGTTTTCTCCATTGTTGGTGAGGCAAGCAAGGTATGGTGATTTAAATTCAACTTACTAACAAGTTCATTCTAAAAAAAATTTTACAACTAAATAAACGCACACCGAAATTAAGAATGCATTTAAGACAAATAGCATACGGACTTTTCTTTGCATTAATAGCTTTCGTTGAATGTTTTATGCCCTGTGCATAAATTGCTAAGAAAGTTGAGCTTTGTTCAACTTTCAAACACAATTATCATGACTGACAGGTCAGACCTGGAGATTTACTGACTTACTTTTTTTTAGTTAGAAAAGATGGAACCCTAGAACAGTATTTTTATCATTTGTATAATGAATCTGAGATGCAAAGACATTGCATCAATTGAAAATACTTGGGAAAAAATTAATTTTGCTATTGAATTCTCAAATCAAATTCTAACCATTTCTATTTTGTAAGCGAATATATATAAATAGGTATTAACGATTAGAAAAGCGGTTTAAAAAAATAGAATTTTGTTACCACTAGATATATCAAAAGAATTGGCTTATTATGATGATTTTAAATATAGAAGTATCATTAAGTTTAGCATTGCCGATTAAAAGCAAAGAGCCTGACAAAACTTGCCTGATTTTTGAAAAAAGGGGAAATCACCCCCTAAAAGTATTAAAACTTTTAAAAAAATTACAGGATCAAGTTCAGCGTATAAGAAAACCCTATTGTAGTGGTTTCTAGCTCCTATTTACAAAAATGTGGAATTTTGTATGTTTTGCCAGATAAAAGACCCCGGGTGCGTATTTATTTGTTTTCTTTCCCAGGGATGATCGTATTGACCCAGTTGTCCTAGAATATCATAAGATGGCTGAATTGAACGTAAATTAAAAGTTCTAGTTCCTTTTTCAAGTGACTAAAAATATTGGAGGGAAACCTGGCCCCTCCCCCGTATTTTTTCCCAAAGTTGTCCGATGGAAATTTTGAGTAAGCCATTTTGCTCATTATAGTTAAGGCCCAATAACTATGCCTTTGGTTATAGCATGACCCTCCACCCATAGCCTCAGGGGAAAGGTCTTTAAGTCATAAAATTTGCCCATGTTTTACACACAGTATTTATTATTGCGAAGTATGTGTATTTTTGGGTGGGTGGGGGTGAAGCTTTGCTGTTTTTTACGGGGCAAATTTCCTTTGAGGAGGGAATTTTCCAGGGGGTGAACTCTTCAGGGTAAATTATACACTATGGGAATTCGCCAGAATTTCTATACAACGTTATTTTTAAATGTCTTGCTTTCTCTTTTTCGTCTCAATTTTACGCGTGGAGTTGTTAAGGGTAATTGTCCGGTGTAAAATTTCACCGATATTGAATTGTTTAGAGGACATTTTTGTTGGGAGGGAGATTTCTCGTTGGAGGTGGGGCCAGAGTTCCTGGCATTACTTAAAAACAATCAGAAATCAAAATAAAAAACTAAGTTTTTTCAACTGAAAGCAAGGCGCAATATTAAAATGAACCAAAATTATTACGTGTATGAAGGGGATTACGACCTCATCAATACCTCGCTCTTTACGTTAAACTTAGAATTTTCCTGAAAAAAGAACGACTCCTGAAACACAAAGGCTGTTAAATTGAAACAATAGGAAGCATTTTTAAAAGCACTAAAGAACTTTAGCGTAAAGAGCGAGGTGCTGAGGAGGGGACAATCCCCTTCATACACGTGAAGATTTCTGTTCGTTTTAAGTTTTAATTTTTCTCCTTAACTTCAGTTGAAAAAAATATTTTTTTTAGTTTAGTCAAACACTTCGTGAAAACGAACTGTAAGTAAGGAGCGAACTTGCTCTATAGTAACCGAAACTCTAAAAAACAAAATTTTGTTACAAATATATACATCAAAAGGATCAGATTTTTATGTTGATTTAAATATATAAGTTTCATCAAGTTTATTCCTACTTATCAAAAGTAACGAGGCTGAGAAAATGTTTCTTATTTTCCAAAAAAGGGCAAAACACCCCGTAAAAATTGTAAAATTTTAATTAAAATCCTGTCATCAATTTCAGCGTATCAGAAAACCCTACTTTAGAGGTTTTAAGCTCCTATCTGCAAAAATAGGAAATTTTGTATTTTTTGCCAGAAGAAAGATCAAGGATGCGTGTTTATTTCTTTTTTTTTTTTTTTTTTTCCTTCCCCGAAGTGATAGTATCAACCCAGTGGCCTAAGAACATAGAAAATCGTCTTTAGTTTATAACTAAATAAAAAACAAGTTATTTTAACTGAAAATAAGGAGCGAAATTAAAACTTAAAACGAACAGAGATTATTCCGTATATAAGAGGGGTTGACTCCTCCTCAACGCCTGGCCCTTTGCGGTAAAGTTTGACTCTTTCTCACGACTTTACTTTTTAAAACAATAAAAAACTTTAGCGTAAAGAGCGAGGCGTTTAGGAGGGGTCAACCCCTTTTATATACGGAATAATTTCTGTTCGTTTTAAGTTTTAATGTCGCTCCTTACTTGCAGTTAAAAAAACTTCTTTTTTTTTTATTTAGTTTCTGAACGTTTTTTAGTTAGTGCATGTTTTGATTATGGCTCTCCAAAATCAAGTTTATTTTAATAAATAACTAAAATGGAATCTCCATATTAATTTTTGTTTTCGGCTAAATGCCTCTCTCAAAGTTTTAATCGGAAAATCACAAGAAAAAAAGGAGTGAAAGAGGAGGCCTAATTGCCCTCCGATTTTTTGATTACTTAAAAAGACAACTAGAACTTTAAAATTTTTACGAACGTTTTCAATATTAAAAAATAACTTACAAATTAACTTACGTAACGAACTTCTATATTCGTACATTTTTATTGCATATATGAAGGGGTTTACCCCCCCCCCCCCCTCATCAATACATCGCTCTTTACACTAAAGCTAAAATTGTGTTCCAATTCCTTAAAAATGACCCGTGAATCACAAAGGCTGTAGAATAAGTAGTTGAAATTACTAAACATACTTTAGCGTAAAGAGAGAGGTATTACGAGGAAGTAAACCCATCATACGCGTAATGATTTCTGTTCGTTTTAAGTTATAATGCTGCTCCCTACTTTCTGTTGAAGAAACTTTTCATATTTATTTTTTCCTTGTTTTTTTTTAATAATGCTAGAAAATCCTGCGCCCTCTTCATTGAAATTCTCTTCCCCGACGACAAGCTCCTCCATGGAAAAATCCTTCCACATTGTCCCTCCCTCAACTTCTCCCCCCAAACCAAAAATTCCCCTGAAAACGTCTGTACACTTCCCAATTACCATTACTATACGTAAATTTAGGTCAAAATTTGTAACTTGCAGCCCCTCCCACGGTGACAGTGGGGGAGTAAGTCGTCCCCAAAGACATAGTTGTTAGGTTTTTCGACAATGGTGAATAAAATGGTTATCTCAGCATTTAGATCCGGTGACTTCGGAGGAAAATGAGCGTGGGAGGGGGCCTAGGTGCCGTCCAATTTTTTTGGTCACTTAAAAAGGGTACTAGAACTTTTAATTTCCGTTAGAATGAGCCCTCTTGTGACATTTTAGGACCACTCGGTAGATAAAATCACCCCTGGAAAAAAAAGAAAACAAACAAACTAACCAACAAATAAACACGCATCCGTGATCTGTCTTCTGGCAAAATTAAATAAAAAAAAACAAGTTTTTTTAACTGAAAGTAAGGAACGACATTAAAACTTAAAACGAACAGAAATTACTTCGTATATGAAGCTTCCTCATCAACGCCCCGCTCTTTACGCTAAAGTTTGACTCTTTCTCTCAATTCTTCTTTTTAAAACAGTAAAAAACTTTAGCGTAAAGAGCGGGGCGTTGATGAGGAAGCAGCCTCTTTCATATACGAAGTAATTTCTGTTCGTTTTAAGTTTTAATGTCGCTCCTTACTTTCAGTTAAAAAAACTTGTTTTTTTATTTAATTTCTGAACGTTCTTTAATCAATGCATGTTTTGATTTTGGCTCTCCGCAGAGGAATAATTAAAACGAAATTTGCATTTTTTTTTGCTAAATGGCTTTCTCATAATTTTGATCGAATGATTTTGAGAAAAAAAGAGCGGGGTAGGAAGCCTAGTTGCCCTCCGATTTTTGGTTAATTAAAAAGGCAACTAGAACTTTTAATTTTTTACGAATATTTTTATTAGTAAAAGATTTACGTAACTTATAAATTAGCTTACGTAAAGAACTTTTGTATTCTCATATTTTTATTACATATATGAGGGGGTTCGCCCCCTTGTCAGATCCTCGCTCTTTACACTAAAGCATAAATTTTGTCCCAATTCATTAAGAATGACCCCAGAATCACAAAAGCCGTAGAATAAATAGTTGAAATCACTAAAAATACTTTAGCGTAAAGAGCGCGGTATTAGGAGGAGTTGAGCCCCTCAGATGGGTAATAATTTCTGTTTGTTTTAAGTTTTAATGTTGTTCCTTACTTCCAGCTGAAAGAACTTTTTCGTATTTATTTTTTCATTGTTTTTTTTTTAAATAATACTAGTAAATCCTGCGCTCCCTTCATGCTGAATAAAATGGCCATCTCAGAATTTTGATCCGTTGACCTTGGTAAAATAATTAGCGCGGGAGGGGGCCTAGGTGCCATCCAATTTTTTTGGTCACTTAAAAAGGGCACTAGAACTTTTCATTTCTGTTAGAATGAGCCCTCTTGCAACATTCTAGGACAACTGGGTCGATACGATCACCCCTGGGAAAAAAAAAACAACAAAAAAGCAAATAAACACGCATCCGTGATCTGCCTTCTGTCAAAAAATGCAAAATTCCACATTTTTGTAGATAGGAGCTTGAAACTTCTACAGCAGGGTTCTCTGATACGCTGAAACTGATGGTGTGATTTTCGTTAAGATTCTATAACTTCTAGGGGGCGTTTCCCCATATTTTTCTAAAATAACTGAAATTTTCTCAGGCTCGTAACTTTTGATGGGTAAGACTAAACTTGATGAAACTTATATATTTAAAATCAGTATTAAAATGCGATTCTTTTAATGTAGGTATTGGTATCAAAATTCCATTTTTTAGAGTTTTGGTTACTATTGAGCCGGGTCGCTCCTTACTACAGTTCGTTACCACGAACTGTTTGATATTCAGGTAAAATTTCTTCTTCTGGCAAAATTTGTAGATAATAGCTTGAAGCTTCTACAGTAGGGTTTTCAGATGCGCTGAATCTGATTAAGAGATTTTGTTAAGAATCTATGACTTTTAGGTGGTGTTCCCCCTATTTTCTAAATTAAGGCAAATTTTCTCAGGCTCGTAATTATTGATGGGTAAGACTAAACTTGATGAAATTTATATATTAAGAATCAGCATAAAAATGTTATTCTTTTGATGTATCTCTTGGTATCAAATTTCTGTTTTCTAGGGTTTCGGTTACTATTGAGCCGGGTCGCTCCCTACTACAGTTCGCAGTAACGGTTGGTAGGGAAGTTTCCAGGGAGTGAACTTGTCAGGGAAGTTTGTGATAATTCTTATACAAAAATCTTTTTATATGTCTTGCTTTCTCTTTTCCGTCTCAATTTTACGCGCGGAGTGGTTAAGAGTAATTGTTTGGGGTAAATCTTCATGGGGATTGAATTGTCTAGAGGAAATTTTTATGGTGAGGAGGTTTCTACGTGGCGGTGGGGTCAGATTTTCTGGCATTAATTAAAAAACATTCAGAAATAAAAAAAAAAGTTTTATTTAACAAACAATTCGTGGTAACGAACTGTAGTAAGGAGCGACCCGACAAAATAGTAACCGAAACTCTAAAAAACGGAATTTTGATACCAGTAGTCAAACAGTATGTGGTAACGAACTGTATTAAGGAGTGACCCAGCTCAATAGTTAACAAAACTTTAAAAAAGTTTTGATACCAATAGTTACGTCAAAAGAATTGCATTTTAATGCTGATTATAAATATATAAATTTTATCAAGTTTTGTCTTACCCATGAAAAATTACGAGCCTGAAAAATTTGCTTTATTTTAGAAAATAGGAGGAAACACCCCTTAAAAGTCATGGAACCTTAACGGAAATCACACCATCAGATTTAGCATATCCGAGAACCATACTGTGGGTGTTTCAAGCTCCTATCCACAAAGATGTGAATTTTGTATTTTTTGTCAGAAGACAGATCACGGATACGTGTTTATTTGTCTTTTTGTTTTTTTCCAGGGGTGATTGTATCAACCAAGTGGTCCTAGAATGTCGCAAGATGGCTCATTCTAACGGATATTTAAAGTTTTAGTGCCCTTTTTAAGTAACCAAAAAATTGGAGGGCACCTAGGCCCCCTTCCACACTCGTTATTCCCAAAATCACAAGATGTCCTAATTCCTTAAGAATGACCCATGAATCACAAAGGCCGTAGAATAAATAGTTGAAATTACTAAAAGTACATTAGCGTAAAGAGCAAGGTATTACGAGAAGGTAAACCGCTCATATGCGTAATAATTTCTTTTCGTTTCATAATGCTGCTCCTTACTTTCAGTTGAAGAAACTTTTCAAATTTATTTTTTCATTGTTTTTTAAATAATGCTAGAAAATCCTGCACCTCCTTCATTGAAATTCTCTTCTCCCATGACAAGCTCCTCCATGGTAAGATCCTCCCACTTAGCCCCCCCACAATTTCCCCCCCCCCCCGAAACCAAAAAAATCCTCCTGAAAACGTCAGTACACTTCCCAATAACCATTACTACATGTAAACACAGGTCAATGTTTGAAAGGTGCAGCCCCTCCCACGGTGGCTGTGGGGGAGTAGGTCATCCCCAAAGACATAGCTATTAGGTTTTTCGACTATGGTTAGGTTTTCGAAACACCCCCTAAAAGTCATGGAACCTTAACGGAAATCACACCATCAGATTCAGCGTATCCGAGAACCATACTGTGGATGTTTCAAGCTCCTATCTACAAAAATGGGGAATTTTGTATGTTTTGGCCAGAAAACAGATCACGGATGCGTGTTTATTTGTTTTTTTTTTCAGGGGTGATCATATCGACCCAGTGGTCCTAGAATGTCGCAAAAAGAGTTCATTCTAATGGAAATTTAAAGTTCTAGTGCCCTTTTTAAGGCCTCCTTAAACGCTCATTTTTTTCCCAAAATCATCAGATCAAAATTCTGAGATTTTGTCAAAAAAAAGAATTGTCAAAAAAACCTAATAACTATGTCCTTGGGGACGACTTAATCCCCCACAGACCCCTATTGGAGGACCTGCAAGTTATAAACTTTGACCCGTGTTTACATATAGTAATGGTTATTGGGAAGTGTACCGACGTTTACAAGGGGATTTTTTTGTTGGGGGAGGAAGGGTTGAGGGAGGGGGATACGAGGGGGATCTTTTCATGGAGGAATTTTTCATGGGGGAAGGGAATTTCCATGAAGGGGGCGCAGGATCTTATAGCACTATTTACAAAAACAATGAACATTTACATATGAAAAAGTTTTTTTAACTGAAAGTAAGGAGCAGCATTAAAACTTAAAACGAACAGAAATTATTACGCATATAGAGCTCTCCTCCTCCTAATACCTCGCTCTTTACGCTAAAATGTTTTTAGTAATTTCAACTATTTATTTAACTGCCTTTGTGATTCTTAAGGAATTGGGACAAAACTTAAGCTTTAGTGTAAAGAGCGAGGTACTGACGAGGGGGCGAACCCCCTCATATACGTCATAAAAGCATAAGAATATAGAAGTTCGTTACGTAAGTTAATTCGTAAGTTATATTTTTCTCTATGTATATTATTTACTAATAATAACGTTTGTAAAAAATTAAAGTTCTAGTTGACCTTTTAAGTAAGGACTAATTGGAGGACAACTAAGCCTCCTCTTCCACTCTTTTTTACTCAAAATCGTCCGATATAAACTATGAGAAAGCCATTTAGCCCAAAAAAAAATTAATATGCAAATTTCGCTCTAAATGTTCATTTGCGGAGAGCCAAAATCAAACCCTGCATTAATTCAAAAACGTCCGGAAATTAAATAAACAAACAAGTTTTTTTGTTTTAAATGTTAAACTTTAAAACGAACAGAAATTACTCTGTATATGAAATTTGATGTTCCCTCCTAAACGCCCCGCTCTTTACCCTAAGGCTTTTTACTGTTTTAATAAGTAGAGTTGAGAGAAAGAATAAAAAATAATAAAAAATTTAACGTAAAGAGCAAGCTGTTGAAGAGGGGACAGCCCCTTTTATATAAGGAATAATTTCTGTTCATTTTAAGTTTTACTGTCGTTCCTTACTTTCAGTAGAAAAAACTTGTTTTTTATTTAATCAAACAGTTCGTGGTAACGAACTGTAGTAAGGAGCGACCCGGCTCAATAGTAAACAAAACTCTAAAAAATGGAATTTTGATACCAATAGTTACATCAAAAGAATCTCATTTTAATGTTGAATTCAAATATATAAGTTTCATCAAGATTAGTTTTACCCATCAAAAGTTACGAGCCTGAGAAAATTTGCCTCATTTTCGAAAATAGGGGAAATACCCCCTAAAGCTCATACGATCTTGACGAAAATCACACCATCAGATTCAGAGTATTAGAGAACTTTATTGTAGAAGTTCCAAGCTCCTATCTATAAAAATGTGGAATTTCGCATTTTTTGCCAGAATACAGATTACGGATGCGTGTTTATTTGTTTGTTTTTTCGTCTTTTTCCCCAGGGGTGATCGTATCGACCCAGTGGTCCTAGAATCTTGCGAGAGGGCTCATTCTAACGTAAATGAAAGGTTCTAGTGTCAATTTTAAGTGACCAAAAAACTGGAAGGCACCTAGGCCCCCTCCCACACCAATTAATTTCCTAAAATCACCGGATCAAAATTCTGAGATAGCCATTTTATTCACTGTAGTCGGAAAACCCTTATAACTATGTCTTTGGGGGTGACTTACTCCCCCACAGTCCCCGTGGGAGGGGCTACAAGTTACAAATTTTAACCAGTGCTTACATATAGTAATGGTTATTTGGAAGTGCACAGACGTTTTCAGGGGGACTTTGAGGCCGGGGGGGGGGGTTGATAAGAGGGAAATATGTTAGAGGAACTTTCCTTGGATGAATTTGTCGTAGGGGAAGAAAATTTTCATGAATGGAGAGCAGGATTTTCTAGCACTATTAAAAAAAAAAAAAAATGAAAAAATAAATATGAAAAGGTTTTTTCAACTGAAAGTAAGGAGAAGCATTAAAACTTAAAACGAACAGGAATTATTACGCATATGATGGGCTCACCTCCTCATAATACCCCACTCTTTACGCTAAAGTATTTTTAGTAATTTCAACTATTTATTCTACGGCTTTTGTGATTCAGGGGTCATTCTTAAGGAATTGGGACAAAATTTAAGCTTTAGTGTAAAGAGCAAGGTACTGAAGATGGGGTGAACCCCCTCATATACGCAATAAAAACATGAGAATACGAAAGTTAGTTACGTAAGCTAATTTATAAGTTACGTATATGTTTCACTAATAAAAACATTCGTAAAAAATTAAAGTTCTAGTTGCCTTTTTAAGTAACCAAGAAATCGGAGGGCAACTAGGCCTCCTCCCCCACTCTTTTTTTCTCAAAATCATTCGATCAAAAATCTGAGAAAGCCATTTAGCCAAAAAAAAAAAAAATGTAAATTTCGTTTTAATTATTCATCTGCGGAGAGCCAAAATCGAAACATGCATTGATTCAAAAACATTTAGAAATTAAATAAAAAAACAAGTTTTTTAAAGTGAAAGTAAGGAGCGACATTAAAACTTAAAACGAGCAGAAATTACTTCGTGCATGAAAGGGGTTGCTTCCTCATCAACTCCCCGCTCTTTACACTAAAGTTTTTTCTGTTTTAAAAAGTAGAGTTGAAAGAGGCAAACTTTAGCGTAAAGAGCAGTTAAAACAGTGACACCAATTGATGGGAGGATATGCCCTCCCTCTTCACAAACATAGCTAGTGAAAACCCATGTATAGAAGATATGCTGTTACACCTATATACTATCGCAAACATAGCTAGTGAGCGCCCACGAATATAACATATATTCAACTTTAGATGTTTCCAGTGGCTAGGCTGAGTTCAACGATACCATGACAAAAGAGACCTAAAGCAGTGCCTAAAAAGTTTCTTGTTACCGTCGTGAAAGAACAAAAAATCAGAGGTTAAAAGAAAATCGGTCATCAACCTCTAAATCTGATCTAGAGCTTTGTGGTGGTTTCATAAAGTTCATATTTCGCTATAGTTCTTTAAGAATGACCCCTGAATCACAATGACCGTTTAATCAGATTAAATAGCTCTTTTGAAAGTACTAAAAAACTTTAGCGTAAAAAATGAGGAATTGAAGAGGGGGTGAACCCCCTCATATACGTAATAATTTCTGTTTGTTCCAAGTCTAAATGTTGCTCCTTACTTTCAGTTAATTTTTTGTTAATTTCTGATGGTTTTTTAAATAATGTTTGGATATCCAGCGGAAATTCTCTTCCCCCATGAAAAATTCTCTGCATGGAAAAATCCTTTCACGTGACCCTCTCCACCAACCCCCCCCCCAAACACCAGAAAAAAACCCTGAAAGTGTCTGTATACTTTCCAATAACCAATACTATATGTAAACAACGGGCAAAGTTCATAACCTGCAGCCCTTCCTCTGGGAACTGCGAGGGATTAAGTGGTCCTCAAAGACATAGCTATTGGATTTTTCGGCTATGTTGAAGAAAATGGCAGTCTAAAAATTTTGTATCTGGTGACTTTGGGAAAAAATCAGCTTGGCAGGGGGCCTAGCTGCCCTCCAATTTTTGGTCATTCAAGAAGGGCACTAAAACCTTTAACTTCGGATCGAATGAGCCTTCTTGCGACATTCTAGGACCACTGGGTCGATACATTCACTCCTGGGGACTGCAACTAATGGAATTACTTTTAAAAATTAGGCTTGCAGCGGTCTTACGACCGCTTTATCAGCTAAAGTTTGCTTCTGTACCCTTATAACGAACAAAAGTATTACTTTAACAGCCATCATTTCCTGATATTTAATATTGGCGGGTCCGAACACAAGAGCTACTTTGTTTTTATCCACTGATCGAAATATTAAACGTTGTTAATTGTGATACTGGATGCAGTCAAAATAAAAGTGAAGTGCAATGGAGTGTAGTAAGACATAACAAAAATCATAATTTTTGTTATGTTCCTCAAAAAGCTTGGAAAAAACTACAGATGCTCTAAGAACCACTCTAAGAACACGCATCCGTGATCTTTCTTCTGGCAAAAAATATAAATTCCACATTTTTGCAGGTAGGAGCTTGAAACAACTACAGTAGGGTTTTCTGACACGTTGAACCTGATGATCATATTTTTCATTAAGATATTATGACTTTTAGGGGGTGTTTCCTCCTTTCGTCGAAAATAGGGCAAATTTTATCAGGCTCTTAACTTTTGATATGTAGGACTAAACTTGATGAAACTTATACATTTAAAATCAACACAAAAATTTTGATGTACCTATTTGTATCAAAATTCCGGTTTTAGAGTTTCAGTTACTATTGAGCCGGGTTGCTTCTTACTTACAGTTCGTTACCAGGAACTGTTTGAGTTGCTATTTGTTCCAATTGTATTTCCCAAAGATGCATTGTTTTGAAATAATATATTTATGGCATTTCCTCATCCAAAGGATAACAGATAAAATATATGGGTAGGATTCCCTTCTGTAACATATCTGCATATATCAATCAGAGAACCTAGATATTTGAAGCAAGTTAATTTACTCCAAAAAAGAGGTGGGGCCTATTTCAGGCACTGCTTCGATCGTTGCATCAAGATGCAGCATTTTTCTTTGTTAGAGGTCCCCCAAGATTGTTTGAGTCCCCTTTAGAAATGAAATCCTAGCCACATCCCTAGAATTTATTATATGATATATTTCCCAGGAATTGGATGTATCCCATCAAGTAATCAGTGAGAAAAAAAAATTGATATAGATAAATCACTAGGAGGCGTGTAGTAGAATCGTGTTCTAGCCAGAGGGATAGAGACTCCCCCGATTCTCCGAATATATATGGTAAAAAATCTCATAATCTGAAAACGGTAGACTACCAAAACTTTCTCAAGGAAGAGCTTATAAAATAGGTGATATTCACGAATAAGCTTTCTCCCTTTAATTTTATGTTTTATCATAAGGTTTTAGTCCGCAGAATTCTGAAATATTTATTCTCCCTTAGATATTTATTAAATAAAAAAAACAAGTTTTTTTAAATGAAAGTAAGGAGCGACATTAAAACTTAAAACGAACAGAAATTACTCCGTATATGAAAGGGGCTTTTCCACCTCGACGCCCCGCTCTTTACGCTAAAGTTTTTTATTGTTTTAAAAAGTAGAGTTGCGAGAAAGAATCAAACTTTAGCGCAAGGAGCGGGGTGTCAAGGAGGAAAAGCCCCTTTCATATACGGAGTAATTTCTGTTCGTTTTAAGTTTTAATGTCGCTCCTTACTTTCATTTAAAAAAACTTGTTTTTTTTATTTAATTTCTGAAAGTTTTTGAATTAATGCATGTCTGATTTTGGCTCTCCGTGCATAAATTACTAAAATGAAATTTGCATATTAATTCTTTTTTTGGCTAAATGGCTTTCTGTTAGTTTTGATCAGACGATTTTGAGAAATGAGGGATGGGGAAGGAGGTCTAGTTGCCTTCCAATTTTTCGGTTACTCAAAAAGGCAACTAGATCTTTTAATTTTTAACGAACGTTTTTATTAGTAAAAAAAACGTAACTTAAGAATTAACTTACGTAACAAACGTACATAACTTACGTAACTTACGTTACATTTTATCCCAATTCTTTAAGAATGACCCCTGAATCAGAAAGGCCGTAGAATAAATAGTTGAAATTATTTAAAAAAAAATTAGCATAAAGAGCGAAGTATTTATCTCCCCCTAAATACCTCGCTCTTTATGCTAAAGCATTTTTAGAACCCTTCATATGCGTAATAATCTCTGTTCGTTTTAAGTTTTAATGCTTCTTCTTACTTTCAATTGAAAAAACTTTTTCATGTTTATATTTTCATTGTTTTTTTTTTATAGTAATGCTAGAAAGTCCTGCGCCCTTTTCATTGAATTTCTCTTCCCCCATGAAATACTCCTCCAAGGAAAGATCCTCCCATATAGCCCCCTCCCCTGAACCCCACACCCAAACCAAAAAAATCCCCCTGATAACATCAGTACACTTCCCAGTAACCATTACTGTATGTAAACATTGGTCAAAGTTTGTAACTTGCAGCCCCTCCCCCAGGGACTGTGGGGGGTAAGTCATCCCCAAAGGCATAGTTATTATGGTTTTCGACTATGCGGAACAAAATGGCTATCTCAAAATTTTGATCCGTTGACTTTGGGAAGAAAATGAGCGTGGGAGGGGGCCTAGGTGCCCTCCAATTTTTTTGGTCACTTAAAAAGGGCACTAGAACTTTTCATTTCCGTTAGAATGAGCCCTCTTGCAACATTCTAGGACCACTTGGTCGACACGATGACCCCTGGGGAAAAAAAACAAAAAACAAAAAAACAAATAAACACGCACCCGTGATTTGTCTTCTGGCAAAAAATACGAAATTCCACAATTTTTTAGATTGGACCTTGGAATTTTTTCTGTAGGGTTCTCTGATACGCTGAATGCGATGGTGTAATTTTCGTTAAGATCCTATGACTTTTAGGGGGTTTTACCCCCTATTTTCCAAAATAAGGCAAATTTTCTCAGGCTCGTAACTTTTGATGACAAAGACTGAATTTGATGAAACTTATATATTTAAAATCAGCATAAAAATCCGATTCTTTTGATATATCTTTTAGTATCGAAATTCCGTTTTTTAGAGTTTCGTTTACTATTGAGCCGGGTCGCTCCTTACTACAGTTCGTTACCACGAACTGTTTGATTCTGCCTTAGGCTATTGAAACAAATTTAAAACTTAAAAAAAAATCGTGTAGCAAATTAATCATTTTCAGCAGTACTCAATATGACAACATTTCGCATTTAGCACCTATAGTCACAGTAAGCGTAATACCACAGACTTAGTAAAGAGCAATATGTCTTTCGTGTATAATTTTTTTTTCTCTCTTATGGTTATTATGGATAGTACTTGTGTCATAGAGAGTTTAGGCAGGGATTCCTTGATCGAAAGTGTTAATTTGTACTGCTCTTTCAAAGACACTGCACTATTAATGCCTAGCCTGCCTAGCACTGCTCTGGCACTGCCTTAATAAGGAACTGTTCCCTGTATTTTTTGTTGTTCATTTTCCCGACCAATTTGCATGGAAAGGGTGATAATAAGAATTTGAGATTGGGTTTTTTCGATTGGAAATTGAAAGTTATAGCGGCTATTTTAAGGTAAAAATTGACTGAATTGCATCTAGCTTTCCTCCCATGCCCTATCTAGGTACCAGTCCTCCGTCATCCTCCGAGAAATTGATCAAAATTTTGAGACAATCATTTCTTTTTTAGTTTTCATAAATTAATAAGTGTGTCTTCAGAAACGATGTAGCCCCCAGTATCCCTGGAGCAAGCTTTAAGGATAATATAAATTACCGTCTTTTGATATACAGGCCTTATAGCATAAAATGGGAGAGGAAGGGGGGAGGTTCTGATCTAGGATCTCAAACTGGATCAAAAATTTGGAATTTCATTTTCTAGGCTAGCAATTACCCTAATTATTTTGGGGGAGAAAAATGGGCTGATAGAGTGGCCTAAATAAGGCCAATATTTTTGTCTTTGATCAATTAGAACCGTACAGCTGTAAATCTATGGGCCAAGAGAAGACCAATGTACAAGAATTGATTGCTGTTGCTGGCCCCCTCAAAATGAGACCCGAAAAAGCGAAAAAGCTTTTACAATTGGATAAAAAAAATTACATCCTTAAGTCCTTGGTATAAAGGGGCCCAAATACAGAAGGATAAACATAAAAATAGCCATTAGTTCTTCTGAAAAGATGCAAACAAAGGGCTGAGATTTTTATTTGTGATTTGTAACTTAAGCTGTAAGTCCCTGGGCCTGGCCATGGAGACCCTAATGTGAAAAAAAATGTTTAGTTTTGGCGCGTGGCCCCACAAATAAATGGGCTTCTGGAAAATGTGAATTTGGTTTTGGTCGGCTTGAAACTCCAAACCAAATAAGTAAGTTTTTGTGCCATAAGATGCCAGTTCCAATGAAAAAAACGGGGATAAAATTTGACCTCTCAAATGGGACAGGAAAAAGGTCCAAAAACCTTATTTTCCATCGGTTTAAAACACTCAAGAAGACATGTCTAGGCTAAGGGCATAAAGAATTTTTGGAAGGGAAGTGGGGGCTAGGGTGCTTTGAAACAGGCCAAAAACTTGTTTCCCTTGATAATTTTGAGACTTACAGTCTTAAGTAACTGGGCTAAAAGGAACCTACTATAAGAAATTTATTTTTGGGCACGGCCCCCCGAAACTAAGTTCCAAAACGGGTAACAAACTTTTTTCCTCGTCGGCTCGAAGCTCATTTCCTGAAGTTTTTGGATCCAGTTGGCCCAAGTCCAAATGAATGATTAAAAAAATATTGATTTCCCTAAAAGAATAAAAAATTGTTTGAATGGAAATGGATTTCTAAAAATAACCGATGTACTGTTTTTCTTGAAGGCTTGAAACTTAAAACTGTATGCACCTGATCAAGTGGACCGTATTGTTCATGACTTTAGTTTAGAGGGATGGACCCACTCAAAAAAACACCCCGAACAGGGTGTTAAAACATAATTTCGATTGGCTTGAAGTTTTAAAGCTATGGTTTTCCAAAAATAGGCCCGAAGAGGTTCAATTTTTTTTTTATTATTAGCTCAAATCTTAAATCATTCCCTTAGGGCCATGAAATTATTTTACGAGCTGCTTAATTTTACGACCTTAGGCTTCTAAGTCTTGGGGACCCTGATGCAGAAAATATTTAGATTAAGGGTATGGACCCCTCCCCCTTTTAAAAATTGTCAAAACCATTTTTGCCTGGTTTGAAACTTATACCTGAAACATCATATTCCAAGTCATTTTATTTTCATTGGTTTAGGAGCATTATTACCTACGTCATGACGTAGCACGACGTTGGCAATAGAGATTTGTATTGAAAAAGAAAGGAATACACATTTCTTTTTTGTGTGTTCACAAAAGAAACACAGAGATCATTGACGGGCGGGAAAGATGACCCCAAAAAGGGGCAACAAATTGATTCAAATGTAAAACTACAAGTCCCTTGGCCAACTGGCCCCTAGTGTGCAATAAAAATTTTATTCTGGGAATACGATCCCTCTCTGAAACAGATGTCTGATAAAAAAGCTGAATGAGATATTTTTTATGACTGGCTTGTAAGTCTCAAGAATCACTAGTGGTCAAAGAAGAATAGATTCCAAGACCATGATGAGATCATCAAGATGAAAATTCTTCTTATTGATCAGTATGAGATTTATAGCCTCAATTCTCTGGGCTAAAAGAAGCCTAAAGTATTAAAAAAAAAATATTGAATCCCAAAAAAGACTGGAAACTTGTTTATGCAGACACACACTTTGAAATGAAAGAAAAAAAAAAAAAAAAACAGATAGGCGATTATCGGTCGGGTTTAAATTAACACTCGGATAGCTCCGCTTAAATGAAAGCTTTGAAATAACTACAAAAATAAGGTACAAAATAACTTAACATCAAACAGTGCATATTTTATATTGCTAATTGTGTAAAACTGAATTCATTCAGATGTAAGCCTAAATTACTAAAAATAAAGTAATAAAGTGTTAAGTAATCGAGAAACACCATTATTAAAAGAAAGAAAAATAATTTATAACGAAAGTATTATCATAAGGATTTCGGCTGCACTGATATGTGCCACCAGGAAGTGGATCTTGCATTTGTATTGTCTGTGATAAGCCTAAGCTTTTCAGAGCATTTAGACGGGACACTGTATACCTCAGTGAAGCAAAAAAAAATTTAAGTTTAGTGGATTTAGTACAATTTTTCATGGATTTTGTTTAGAAAACAAAATACAGTTTGAAAAACTACACACATGTAGCGTGTTTTAGTTCCATTCCCCTTCAACCCTCCCTCAAAATTCCTTGAAAATTTTACCTTCATACCATTAGGAATAGTTGTAATAGTAGTCACAGTAGTAGTATTAGTGTTACTAGTAGTAGTATTAACAGTAACTTCAGTAGTCCTAGTAGAAACACCCCTGAACACCCCTCTCATCAAATTCTGAAAGTTTCAACACCCCTCTCATCAAATTCTGAAAGTTTCAACTTGATGCGATTAGCCATTGCTTTGACATCAGTGATATATGCTCTTAGCATTACAAGTAGTTGAAATAGAAGTAGTAATTGAAGTAGTAGTAGTAGTAGTGGTAGGATCAAATGTACCAATGATAGTTATATTAGTGATAGCGTGCACATATTGCCTTTTGGTCAGATGATCGTCTCCTTTAAGCATTTTCTGAAAGTTCCAATTTAAAATCTAAATTAATTCCCGAGGTACGATCTTTTGACAATATACATGCACATTTGGTCTTTTGATTTAGGTTATATTTCATCTCAATATTGTAAATTGATTATTGTGGTAGCAATAGAGATAGAAGCAGTAATGGTGGTCATTGTAGTAGTGGTGGTCGGTATGTGTTACCATTTTGATCTTCTTCCCTGTCATTTCCTGAAAGCTCCAAATCAAAATACTCAGTCTTTCCTGAGCTAAACCCTTTTGAAAATCCGTATACACATAAGGTATTCTAATTTACTTCAATGAGCCTTTTCGAAGTTTCTATGACAACTCCTTCTATACGAAGTACCCTGGTCTAAAACAAAACTCTTCATCGCTCTTTACTTAGGCAGTGCTATTACACTGTCTATGATAGGAAAAATGATAATAAATGTTATAAACCTTTCACATAGACTCTAGTCGATCGAAACATACCAGAAAGATCAATATAAAATAGGTCAATAAATAGAGAAAAACAGAAAAAAAAATTTTACATAAAACAAGGTTTCAATCAAAAATTCATTAAAATGGCGCCATAAAAACGTTAGCACACAATAACACAGAATTAACGCTTATTTCATGGATATTAGGTTAAACCATCTCTTGATAATATTGGTAAAAAAGGGACAGAAATTGGCAAAAGATGTTACTCTTTCTCCTTATCATATCCTAGGATCCACGGCTAAAACCTTTCTGTCTTAAGGTGCTCAATGAGCGCCACGAGACCTTCGAAGCAAAAAAAAGTAGCCAAAAAACTGAAAAATCTTTGTGTTGCTGCGTTGTTTTCAGGCTACCATGTTCTTAAAAGTTTGTTTTATTTTTATATTTTTTTTCTTTGTGGATAGTACAATAAAATAAAAACCAACTATGTGCCTTCTCTTTGGATTTATGTTGTTGATTGTCTTATGAACAGGAATACAGTTGGGTTCTAAACAAGTGCTGCGTCACTTTTATCTGGCCTTCCATCTCTAAAGTATAGCCAGAACATTTGAACAGAAAGATGATCCATATTGATAATTACTGAAAGATTACGTGTCCCCCCTTCAGATCAACCTTTAAAGGACGATTTCCTCTAACAGCAATTTGCAAAGAGGAGCAAACTCGTTCTTATCGTAATTTTCAAGAAACTAAAAATTCTACAATAAAACATCCCTACAGAACTCTGTTGACTCAGTAGCAAAACCTGACCTCCTCCTTGTCTTTAGCATTTAATTTACAACAGTAATATTGTCTTTAGAAACATTACTAAATACATTGTTATAATTGGCTCATCTATTAAAAAATTATAATGGATAAATAGTATATTAACACATAGTGCAACTCAAATATTAATTATTCGTAACAATCTAGAAAACCAACCATTTATTTTATCTTTTGATTTTTGTCTTATAAACTGAATGAGTTTGCTTTCTGAACAAATTATGTGTCCTTTTTGTTTGCTTTTGTGAATTTCCCTTTTTCTCATTAATTTGGAGGCATAATTATGAAATAAAAGAGTGTCCCTTTTTTCTAATTTTTTCTAAGAAAAGAACATTTTTGAGGTACTATGCTAATGACATCAACTTGATTAGATTCATAGTGCATAGGAAAATAACAATGGGACAAGAACCTCATTGACACTGTCATATTTTCTTTTAAGTTTGCAAAAGTAAACTAGTTGCTTAATTGAGATTTCGAACTTCATTATAGCAAAAACCTGAGGGAACTTTTCAGGATATTCATCCCTGGAATTTTTCAACTGTAGAAAAACAAAAAAACATACTTTTGGTTAAAGGTCCATACTTGAACGCTTCTTACTGGTTGGGAACAATAATTCTTGTGGTTAAGGATCCATACTTATAAATATCCACATGGAATTTGTTGTGGTTAAAGGTCCATGCTTCAACCCCTCTTGCTGGTTGGCAACTGTATTACTATTCACGATATGCGACTTAAAATATATTTATGTAACTCATCTATTTAAAATTGATACATACAATCGATGAGCTCGCTGGTTCATATCTTATTTTTTTTTTCTAAAAAAAATCTGATGTTTGCAAAGTTTACAAAATTTGTTTCATGTCCTTTGCTCAAGTACAAAAAGTGTTTGAATTTCGAAATTAAAATTGTTCTTTTCCAATTTTTCAAATAGTAATGGTAATTCAAAAACCCCAACAGCCTTGTTGACCTATGGACTAATTTGAACAGAAGAGCTATCTCAAAATTTCAATTGGATGCATTTCGGTAAAATATGACGTGTTTGTGAATGTTTGTCTGTGATTGTGGTGGAGGGTTAGATGCCCTCCAATTACTGTTCGTCTTAAAAAGAACACTATAGCTTCTGATTAACAATCCAAGGAGACCCCCCCCACCGAAGCTTATACGACCACTCTTTGCATCAAAACCTTATCTGCCCGATAAGGAATAACTTACAATCCTTGCCCTGGACACAACAAACAAAACAAACAAACAAAAATTAGTAATAATAGATTGTGGCAACATTCCTCAAACTTATAATTACTGAACCTTTCAACAATGCTGAAAAAAGTAGATATCTCAAAACCTTGTTTGTATGTTTGTTTTTGGGAAATGATAGGCGTGGAGGGGGGGGGGCTGTTGGTTGCTCTCAAGTCACTTCTGATTCTTAAAAAGACACTTTAACTTCCAATTTCAAATCAAATAAGCCCCATCTGAACTTTATACGGTAGACCGTTCCATAAAATCTTACATGCACTCAGGGTATAACTTACAGCCCTTGCCCCAGGGCTCAGGGGGAGGCTGTGCCAGCCCTAGAGGCAATGTTATCTGTTCTTTGGACTACTTTGATCAAAACGGTTATATCACAATTTCAATCAGATGCTTTAGGTGAAAAAGGGGTTGTCGGGAGGGGGGCTAGTTGCCCCCATCAGTTTTGATTCTTTAAAAGGAGCTTGAACTACCGATTTTCAACCAAATGAGACTCTTCTAGAGCTTATACAGCCATCGCTTCTATAAAAGCCGGTTTTTTTTTTCAACCCCAAAATCCATGATCTTTGGACTATTTTGAAAAAGGGCTGTCTCTAAATCTCAATCGGATGCATTTCGGAGAAATACGACGTGTGTTTGGAGCAACTAATGATTAACAATACAATAAGCCCCCTCCCCCGAAGCTTATATGACCATCCTTTCAATAAAAACCTCACTTACGCCTAGGGCATAACTCACAACCCTTACCCTGAGGGCTGTGGGAGGGGATCGTACTCAAAGACATAAATTCTGGACCTTTCAACTACGCTCAACAAACTGGCTATCCCGAAATTTTGACGGGGTACCTTTGGGTAGATGATTGGCGTGGGAGGAGGGTTGGCTACCCTACAATCACATTTGAATCTTATACGAAGTGCCCTGGCCTAAAACAAACAAGCCAAAATAGATAATAAATTGTGCCAACATCGATCTTTACTTAGGCAGTGCTATTACGCTGCCTGTAAAATATGGGAGCTGACCCCTGGTCCTCCCTCCATGGCCCGATCCCCCACCCTCCCAAAAAACAACTTATTAACGATTTATTGTTGTTATATATACTTATTAACGAACTGATCCCTGGGTTTCTCTCCATACTTCCCCCTCCCCCACTCCATAGAACAACTTATCAACGATGTTTTATTCAAAATCATGGGATCTGACCCTTTGTCCTCCCGCCATGGGCTGCCCCCACAAAAAAAATCATTAACAGTATTTTATTCCAAAAATCATGGTAACTTACCCCTTCCCCTTCCTTCATGGCCCAAACCTGACCCCCCTAAAATACATATAGTTTAATGCGTATAGGAATACGTAAAATACGTATAGGAATAAACGATAGTTTATTCCAAAAATTATGAAAGCTGCCCTCTGGCCCTTCTTCCGTGACCCCTCCCCCCAAAAGAAATCAAAACTTATTACCGATATTTTCTTCCAATAATCATGGGATCGGACCCCTGGCCATCCCTCAATGGCCTGAAAAAAAAAACATATTAAGGACATTTTTTCCAAATTTTTAAAATACAATTTTAAAATAGGGAATAAAAAAAACTTGAAACTTGGCAATCAAAAATGAACATAAATTAATTCAAAAAAACTTTCCGGAAAAAAAGTTTTTCAAAGAAAAATAAAGACCATATTAAACTTAAGATGAGATGAATATAAATCTACAATAACTCAAACTCAAGACGGCCAAAAATTACTACCATAGAATAAATGAAACACAAAACGAACAGAAATTGAATAAACAGTCATAGCAAACACAGCAGGTAGTAATATAAATGACCAATAAATCCTAAAACGAATCAAACTTAAATTGAATATGCAAAATCAAGCTCGAAACGAACAAAAGTCATCAAACAGTTCGTGGTAACGAACTGTAGTAAGGAGCGACCCGGCTCAATAGTAACCAAAACTCTAAAAAATGGAATTTTGATACCAATAGCTACATCAAAAGAATCGCATTTTAATGCTGGTTTTAAATATATAAGTTTCATCAAGTTTAGTCTTACCCATCAAAAGTTACGAGCCTGAGAAAATTTGCGTTATTTTAGAAAATAGGGGGAAACGCCCCCTAAAAGTCATAGAATCTTAACGAAAATCACACCATCAGATTCAGCGTATCAGAGAACCCTGCTGTAGAAGTTTCGAGCTCCTATCTACAAAAATGTGGAATTTTGCATTTTTTGCCAGAAGGCAGATCACGGATGCGTGTTTATTTGTTTTTTTTTTTTTTTTTTTTTTTTCCCCAGGGGTGATCGTATCGACCCAGTTGTCCTAGAATGTTGCAAGAGGGCTCATTCTAACGGAAATGAAAAGTTCTAGTGCCCTTTTTAAGTGACCAAAAAAATTGGAGGGCACCTAGGCCCCCTCCCACGCTAATTATTTTCCCAAAGTCAACGGTTAAAAATTCTGTGATAGTCATTTTATTCGGTATAGTCGAAAAACCTTATAACTATGTCTTTGAGGACGACTTACCCCCCACAGTCCCCGTGGGTGGGGCTTCAAGTTACAAACTTTGACAAGTGCTTACATATAGTAATGGTTATTGGGAAGTATACAGGCGTTTTCAGGAGTATTTTTTTGGTTTGGGGGAGGGGTTGAGAAGAGGGCGATATGCTGGGGGAACTTTCCTACGAGAATTTGTAATGGGAGAGGAAAATTTCCATGAAGGGAGAGCAGGATTTACTAGCATTATTTAAAAAAAAAACAATTAAAAAATAAAAGCGAAAAAGCTTTTTCAGCTGGAAGTAAGGAACAGCAATAAAACTTAAAACAAACAGAAATTATTACCCATATGAGGGGCTCACCTCCTTCTAATACCTCGCTCTTTACGCTAAAGTATTTTCGGTAATTTCAACTACTTATTCTACGGCTTTTGTGATTCAGGGGGTCATTATTAATGAATTGGGATAAAATTTAAGCTTTAGTGTAAAGAGTGAGGTACTGACGATGGGGCGAATCCCCTCATATATGTAAAAAAACATGAGAATACAAAAGTTCTTTACGTAAGCTAATTTATAAGTTACGTAAATCTTTTACCAATAAAAATATTCGTAAAAAATTAAAAGTTCTAGTTGCCTTTTTAATTAACCAAAAAATCGGGGGGCAACTAGGCTTCGTCCCCCGCTCTATTTTTCTCAAAATTATTCGATCAAAATTATGAGAAAGCCATTGAGCCAAAAAAAAAATATGCAAATTTCGTTTTGATTATTCCTCTGCGGAGAGCCAAAATCAAAACATGCATTGATTCAAAAACGTTCAGAAATTAAATAAAAAAACAAGTTTTTTCAACTGAAAGTAAGGAGTGACATCAAAACTTAAAACGCACAGAAATTACTTCGTATATGAAAGAGGCTGCTTCCTCATCAACGCCCCGCTCTTTACGCTAAAGTTTTTTACTGTTTTAGAAAGAAGAATTGAGAGAAAGAGTCAAACTTTAGCGTAAAGAGCGGGGCGTTGATGAGGAAGCAGCCTCTTTCATATACGAAGTAATTTCTGTGCGTTTTAAGTTTTGATGTCACTCCTTACTTTCAGTTGAAAAAACTTGTTTTTTTTATTTAATTACAACAAGAGTCTGAGTATTGCCTCCTTCTCTCATTGTAGAAGTCTAAAACATACTACGTCATTGGTGATTTACTGAAAACAAATTATATTACAAACATTTTCTTTTGTTGTTATTACACAATCGAAAATAAACATAAAAATTACAGTAAAATTAAGTGTTGAACCGAAGTCATCAGCAATTAGTATCATTATATAACCAATATTCAGTTTAATTTTATTAGTTCTTTCCAAGGCTTTCCAAGACAAATATACATTAACTACAAACAAGAGTTTAGATACCACCCCCTCCCCTAAATCCAAAAGTCTTTTATAGAAAAAAGAACTTTTCTAAAAAAAAATACTTTAATAGCGAAAGAAGGAGACAATACCAAGACTCTTGTTTATAGTGATTTTTGTTTGCTTCAAGCTTCATTTGCATATTCAGTTTAAGCTTTACTCGTTTTAAGATTTATTTATTCATTTATATTAGTACATATTGTATGCGTTATTTATAGTTGTTTATTTAACTTCTATTCTTCTTTGGTTTCATTTATACTCCAATAGGAAAATATTGTTGTGTTCGTGGTAACGAACTGTAGTAAGGAGCGACCCGGCTCAATAGTAACCAAAACTCTAAAAAATGGAATTTTGATATCGATAGCTACATCAAAAGAATCGCATTTTAATGCTGATTTTAAATATATAAGTTTCATCAAATTTAGTCTAACCCATCAAAAGTTACGAGCCTGAGAAAATTTACCTTATTTAGGAAAATAGGGGAAAACACCCCCTAAAAGTCGTAGGATCTTAACGAAAATGACACCATCAGATTCAGCGTATCAGAGAACCTTACTGTAAAAGTTTCAAGCTCCTATCTACAAAATGTGGAATTTTGTATTTTTTGCCAGAAGACAAATCACGGATGCGTGTTTATTTGTTTGTTTGTTTTCTTTTTCCCACGGGTCATCGTATCGACCAAGTGCTCCTAGAATGTCGCAAGAGGGCTCATTCTAACGGAAATGAAAAGTTCTAGTGCCCTTTTTAAGTGACCAAAAAAATTGGAGGGCATCTAGGCCCCCTCCCACGCTCATTTTTTTCCGAAAGTCAACGGATCAAAATTCTGAGATAGCCATTTTGTTCAGCATAGTCAAAAACCGTAATAACTATGTCTTTGGGAATGACTTACTCCCCCACAATCCCTGGGGGAGGGGCTGCAAGTTACAAACTTTGACCAGTGTTTACATATAATAATGGTTATTGGGAAGTGTAAAGATGTTTTCAGGGGGATTTTATTTTGTTTGGGGTTGGGGCTGAGGAGAGGGGGCTATGTTGGAGGATCTTCCCTTGGAGGAATCTGTCATGGGGGAAGAAAAATTCAATGAAAAGGGCGCAGGATTTTCTAGCATTACTATAAGAAAACAATGAAAAATAAACATGAAAACGTTTTTTCAAATGAAAGGAAGAAGTAGCATTGAAACTTAAAACGAACAGAGATTATTACGCATATGAGGGGTTATAAAAATACTTTAGCATAAAGAGCGAGGTATTTAGGAGGAGATAAATACCTTGCTCTTTATGCAAAAGTATTTTTAGTAATTTCAACTATTTATTCTACGGCCTTTTTGATTCAGGGGTCATTCTTAAAGAATTGGGACAAAACTTACGATTTAGTGTAAAGAGCGAGGTATTAACGAGGGTACGAACCCCCTCGTATACATAATAAAAACATAAGGTTATGAAAGTTTGTTACGTAAGTTAATTCTTAAGTTACGTATATTTTTTACTAATAAAAACGTTCGTTAAAAATTAAAGTTCTAGTTGCCTTTTTAAGTAACCGAAAAATTGGAGGGCAACTAGGCCTCCTTCTCCACGCCTTATTTCTCAAAATCGTCTGATCAAAACTAAGAGAAAGCCATTTAGCCAAAAAAAGAATTAATATACAAATTTCATTTTAATAATTTATGTGCGGAGAGCCAAAACCAAACATGCATTAATTCAAAAACGTTCAGAAATTAAATAAAAAAAACTAATTTTTTTAGCTGAAAGTAAGGAGCGACATTAAAACTTAAAACGAACAGAAATTACTCCGTATATGAAATGGGTTGTCCCCTCCGCAATCCCTCGCTCTTTACGCTAAAGTTTGACTCTTTGCCACAATTCTACTTTTAAAAAAAATTAAAAGCTTTAGCGTAAAGAGCGAGGGATTGCGGAGGGGACAACCCATTTCATATACGGAGTAATTTCTGTTCGTTTTAAGTTTTAATGTCGCTCCTTACTTTCAGCTAAAAAAATTAGTTTTTTTTTATTTAATCAACCATAAAGAATAATCCATGGACAGGCAGTCGTGTCGTCAGTATATATATATATATATATATATATATATATATATATATATATATATATATATATATATATATATATATACATATATATATATATATTATATATATATATATATATATATATATATATATATATATATATATATATATATATATATATATATATATATATATATATATATATATATATGTATAATACCTTTTTCTTACTTTAGTAATGTAAGTAGATCAGTACTTGAAAGAGGCATTAATCTTGCTCATCCATCCAATTACATAGGTCAGACAGCATAGCCATACGCAATCAACCACAAAGAATAATCCATGAACAGGCAGTTGTGTCGTAAGTAAGTGTAAGTCGTCATATACCGAATATTAAAAACAATAAATAGGACAAGTAATTCAAAGGCAACCATCCAACACGAGGGCTCATCAGGAGAATGCACACTTTATATATACACACACACACATTATATATATATATATATATATATATATATATATATATATATATATATATATATATATATATATATATATATATATAATATGTTCTAGGCGGACTGCCTTTCACAATTCTCTGTTGTAGTTTCCATAATTTGTTAGTAAGATATGATATTTTCATCATATCTTGGTATATTTTACTAGGTTTCCTTCCCTTGTGAACCTAAATTTCCTTCTTTGTTTTGGTTACTGTGACATACAAGCACCCTTTTTTGTAGTCCCTCATTTGAGCAGAAAGTCTATTTTGCCAGGTTTTACATTTACAAAACAGAGATTAAAAGGTTATTGAAGGTAATTACCCTTTGAAGAGAGAAGAAGCAGAGGTGTGTCTTTCAAAATACCTTCTCCTTAGATCATTAATGACCTCATGGGAAGCATGAGGTCATTAATATGGGGTCATAAGCATGAGGTCATTAATGGGAAGCATGAGGTCATAAGCATGAGGTCATCCTGAGAGTTTCATTTACTAAGGTCAACTACTTTCCAAGGTAAACAAAAAGTCCCTAAAATGGATTTTTTGTGATGTATCCATTATTATTGTTATAGAACATCGTGGTAGAAATTGTTTGAATTTTTATTAAATTTCTTCAGCAAAAAAAAATCAAAAATAAATAAATAAATTAAAAAAAAGAGCTAACAGCAAAACAAATGGAGCCCATATGTTAAGACTGCAAAATTTATCTATCAAATATGATTAATTTCAGAAGGAAATAATCAAGATAGTCCTTTCATCTTCCAAATAGTCCTTTTAGTGGTCCGTCAAAAGTCTCTGGAATAATATTCTCCAACACCGTAGAGTCCAAGTCTTGATGATTTATGCCTCGTTCTACAATGAAAGATAATGATTATGATTCTAGTAGCCAACCAAAAGACAGATAGTCTTTGGATATTTTCTTATAAGAGATATCTGTGGAATTAGAAAAGCTAGCAATAGTAAATTTTAATAAGAATTTACCATATTGATGAATTTCCTAAATGACTTGTCACAGTTACTTCAAAATCATCTCCGCTTGTTATTACAAGGAAAATAAACATAATGATTTGTTGAATAAAGCACCATGAAAAGTAAAAATTCTTTCTTAGTTATACTTCATCACATTGAGAAAAATCAATTATTATGGGGGTCCTGAATATGTAAAATTCATTTTCAAAATTCGAAAATCTATTAAAATACTAGCTGTTATTTCCCATAAATTTTGGTTGAGTTCTAGAGTTCCAACCAATTTTTGTGGCCGATATTCCTGATATCATGGCACAGAAGAGGGATGGCTACCTTCCACGCACTTTTGATTCTTAAAACACTAGACAACACTAAAACACTAAACAGTAAGAAACTTAAAACACTAAGACACTAGAGCTTTCAAATTTCTAATCAAATGACCCCCCTCTACTTTTAAGGGGCTATGCCTTTTATACAAAATGGGCCAGGAAATATGAAATCTGAGATCCATATGGCTCTTTACCAACTAAACGCTAGTGCAGTGGCTCTTATCAAGTTGCGGTTATCAGGGATTACTTTTCTTGGCAGATCATTCAATAAGGAGATCTATTGTTGTACAGAGCCAAAGAATAATATAGAGCCAAAGAATAATATGTACAGAGCCAATAATATGTACAGAGCCAAAGAATAATCGTATACTACAGTTAGTCAATGAACAGAACTGATCTTCAAGATCTTGTGGAGCTTCTTGTAGGTGGTTCAACCTTACCGTGTTTGTGCGTGTTTGCCGTATTGGCAAATGGTGGTGCAAGTTGAGAAAGCTCATGAAGAGGTGATTGTAGAAACAGCTAAATTGTGTTGATGCCTCTAAATTTCTCCCCGAATTTTTTTTTTTTATGAATGACACCATACGGTGGATATCCAGCTTCAGAATTAACCTTTTATTGTTTATTGTTCATCATACTTTGCTCTGACTTGTATTTTCGGTGGGTAAATAGTAATAGGGGTTAGTTTACTATTTCTTTTTTTCGTAGTATGTGTTTTCTGTTTTTGTTTGTGGTTCTTGGATTTTTTTTCTCCCGCACATTCCCACTCATAAGGCCTGTCAGAGGAACATGATGATGTTTTTTTTGTTTTTTTGTTTTTTTTTTGTTTTTTTTTTTTTGGTTGAAAATTACTATTGGGTAAACTTTGAATAAATCCTTCTATCTGTCCCTTCAAATTTGTAAAGGTCCACAGTCGGTGCTATAACTCACCCTTATTTTGGATCCCCTGAAGTGGTACCAGTACGGTTTTAGGAGTTTTTACAAAAATTGGGCATCCATGTTTGGTAACAGAATATATGATTCATACAAAGGGTTTAAATTTAAAAAAAAAACAAGTTTTTTCAACTGGGAATATGGAGCAACATTAAAACTTAAGACGAAGAGGAATTATTCTGTATATGAGGGCGCTGCCCTTCCTCATTCCTTGCTCTTTAAGATAAAGTCTTAAAATTCTTCGAAAATACTTCCCATTCAAAATCGACGGCTCTTGTCTTTGAGAAGTCTCCCCAAAGAATTAGGACAAAAAGTCAAAGTGAGAAGTGCAACCTAACTTTATAAACCTGTGTAGAATAATTACCTTCTACTAGCTATAAAAAAATGGAAGTTAGGACAGCCTTACAACATAAAACTTCCCACTGGTAATAAAGTAAATTTTGATTAAAAGACAAGTCTCTCAAGATACGGTTATTTCCAGGTAACTACTGCTTTATTAGAGCACTATTCCCGATAAGTGATACAAACTGCTAGGTAACTGCGAGTCAAAATTCAATAGCCTATATATCACGCTTATCCCAACCAAGTGTTGCTGAAGTATAATATAGCGACTAATATATGATCCAAAATATAAACTTCTTAGATCTTGTATGCTCACTTTGTATAAGTAGATATCTGAATACGTTGGGCAAAAAAATTATAATTATTACATTATATTATATTTTTTATGTTACATTATATTTTGATACGTAACAATGAATAATAAATAATTGATAGTTGTTAGTGAATTGATTAATTATTAATTAACTTAAAAACAAAGTTTTTCTTACGGAAGTGAAGCGCTAAGTTGAAACTTCAAACGAACAAACATTATTGCTTCGCCAATTGCAAAAAAATATCTTCAAAATTAGCTAAAAAAAACTGATTCGTGACATTTTCCATTGTTTTTAGAATTCTAAAACCTATTACTTTACAGAAAACAAAACCGATCCAAAAAAGATGCTCTCTTAGAAGTGGGAAATTCTATGAGTATCATGCATAAAACAACGACTAGGTATAAATCTCTCTGTACTCTTTCAGTGACCAAGCTGTCGATAACTTTGAGTGTAATTCCCCATTCCCCAAAAAATCCAAACAAGCTCAGTTTTTAGTAAGGTTCTAGTTTTTACAGTTCTAAAGATATTAGGAGATATCACGAGTCAGTTCATTCGACCTAATATTTTAGAATTATCTTTTAAATCTGCAAAGTAATAATTCTTTTCCGTTTTAAGTTTCATCTTCGCTCTTCACTTCAGTCAAAAAACGTTTCCTTTTTTGCTCTTTTTGTAATATACGCTACTAGTAAGGAGCGACATTAAAACTTAAAACGGGCAGAAATTGCTTTGTGTATGAAAGAGGCTGTTCCCTCCTCAGTGTCTTGCTCTTTACGCTGAATTTCGACTGTTTTTCTCAACTTTACTTTTTGAAACAGAAAAAACTTTAGCGTAAAAAACAGATCGTTGAGGAGGGAATAGCCCCTTTCATATACGGAGTAATTTCTGTTCGTTTTAAGTTTTAATGTCGCTCCTTAATTTCAGTAAAAAAAAAACTTGCTTTTTTATTTAATCTAGTAAAGAGCGATCCACAACCCATAGTAACGAAAAGTTAACATAGCGTTAAAAAAAAAATATTTGGTGAGAAAAATTACCATTTGTAGCTGATCTGCAAATATTAACTATTAATTTGTATGTTTCTATCACGTATATGAGGGGATTCACCCCCTTGTCAATGCCTCGCTCTTTACGCTAAAGCTTAAATTTTGTCCTATTTCCTTAAGAATGACCCCTGAATCACAAAGGCCATAGAATAAGTAGTTAAAATTACCAAATATACTTTAGCATAAAGAGCGACGTATTAGGAGGAGGTGAGCCCCTCATATGCGTAACAGTTTCTATTCGATTTAAGTTTTAATGCTGCTCCTTACTTTCAGTTGAAAAAACTTTTTTACATTTATTTTTTCATTGTTTTTTTATTAATGCTAGAAATCCTGCGCCCCCTTCATGGAAATTTTCTTCCCCCATGACCAATTCCTCCATGGAAAGATCATACCACGTAACCCCATCCCTCAATCCCCCCCCAACCACAAAAAAAACTGGAAACGTCTGTACACTTCCCAATAACCATTACTATATGTAAACACTGGTCAAAGTTTGTAACTTGCAGCCCCTCCCATGGGGACTGTGGGGGCGTAAGTTGTCCCCCAAAAATAGTTATTAGGTCTTTTGACTATGCTGAACAGAGCGGCCATCTTAGAATTTTAATCAGGTGAATTTAGGAAAAAATTATCGAGGGAGGGGGCATAGGTGCCCTCCAATTTTTTCATCACTTAAAAAGGGCACTAGAACTTTTAATTTCCAATAGAACGAGCCCTCTCGCGATTTTCTAGGACCATCACCCCTGGAAAAAAAAACATACAAACAAATAAACACGCATCCGTGATCTGTCTTCTGGCAAAAAATGAAAAATTTCACATTTTTGTAGACAGGAGCTTGAATTCTCTGATACGTTGAATCTAACGTCGAACAAAATGGCTATCTCAGAATTTTGATCCGGTGACTTTGGGAAAATAATGTGCGTGGGAGGGGGCCTAGTTGCCCTCCAATTTTTTTAATCACCTAAAAAGGGCACTAGAAGTTTTAATTTTCATTAATATAAGTCCTCTCACGACATTGTAGGACCACTGGGTCGATATGATCACCACTGGGAAGAAAAAACAAATAAACACGCATCTTTAATGTTCCTTCTGGTACTAAATAAAAGATACCACATTTATGCAGTTAGGGGCTTGAAACTTCCACAGTAGGGTCCTCCAATACGCTAAATTTGATGGTGTGATCTTCATTAAGAGTCTATGACTTTTAGGGGGTGTTTTCCCCATTTTATGAAAACAGGGCAAATTTTCTCAGGCTCTTAACTTCTGATGGGTAATACTAAACTTGATGAAATATATATTCAAAATCAGCATGAAAATGCGATTCTTTTGATGTAACTATTGGTATTAAAATTCTGTTTTTTGGAGTTTTGGTTACTATTGAGCAGGGTCGGTCCTTACTTTAGTTCGTTACCACGAACTGTTTGATTGCAGCTATCGCTGTAACCATTCCTTTAAAATTATTCCTGTAAAATACTATTTGATTGATTAATTAAAAAAAAAACACCTATACTTATATGCAACTCAAAGCAAAAGTGTAATATATTCTTTACTTATTACAAGAGTATAACCTCCTTCCCCCCCCCCCAGATGTTTTCATAGCACATTAGAGAATCTGAACACGAGCTAATGTGTAAGCTTCTTACTTCAAATATTCCCTATAGGCCTACATTACGATTCAAACAAGCCTGCTAATAAAAATAATTTTAAATAAGATGATTTTTAAATTTGTATTTATTAAAAAGACGAATTAACCATCAGCAAATTGTCCTTAGCAATTGTCAGACCCTATTTTTAGTTAACCCCAAATCGCTAAATAAATGCAATTAATGTTAAAGATGAATTAAAATTTTTTTTAAATTTAAATGCTGTTTTGTTCCATTAGTTTTACTTCAGAAATTTGAATAAATCGTTCTTTAAAACTTTTAAAACAGATCGTGGTAATGAACTGTAATTAAGGAGTGACCCGGCTCAATAGTAACTGAAATTCCAAAAAAAAACAGGATTTTGATACCAATAGATATATCACAGAATCGGTTTCTTACGCTGAATTTACCTTTACTCATCAAAGGTTACAAGCTTGAGAAAGTTTTCATGATTTTCAAAAAAAAGGGAGAACCACCCCTTAAGTGATCTTAATGAAAATCATACCATCAGGTTAAGAGTATCAGAAAATCCTACTGAATAGGTTTCAAGCTCCTACCTGCAAAAATGTGGAATTTTGTATTTTTTGTCAGAAGAAACATCACGGATGCATGTTCATTTGTTTGTTTTTTCCCAGGGGCGATAGTGTTGACCCAGTGGTCCTAGAATATTGGAGGATAGCTCATTCAAACGGAAATTAAAAGTTATAGTGCCTTTTTTAAGTCACCAAAAATATGGAGGGCAACTATGCCCCTTCCCCGCCCCTTTTTTCCTAAAATCGCCTGATCTAAATTTTGAGATAGCTATTTTGTTCATCATAGTTGAAAGGCCCAAAAACTATGACTTTGGTATAACAAGACGCCGACAGTCTCAGGGGAAAGGTATTTCAATCATAAAATTTGCTCATTGTTTACGCATAGTATTCCTTATTGGGTTGCATGCATACATATTCGGGTGGAGGGGGCTAACAAATTTTTGGATGTTTTTTTCCAGGAGTAAGCAATTAGTTTTTGCAGCCATCAATAAGATAATATTAATACTACTTAGACTTAAAAGACTTGAGATACTAGTAATATTTTCCCAAAAAGAAAAGCAATAACCTGAATCTGACATCAAGTTTTTGTAACAAAGGAACAGACAAGTATTCTTTCCTCCGAACTCGTCATATACCATGAGTGATTTTAGAATGTTTCGAAAGGACCAACTACTTTCCAATGCCCTATCGGCCCCAAATACAGATCGAAAATTTAAAACAGCCCTTTTTCTTGATTTACGCGGCTTTATCAGAAGCAAATTGATATGACGATCCAGTTCACTATTGTCAACATAACATAGTTGACTTATGAAAAAGCCATGTTTCTCCAATAAGTCCTTTCACCTTGTACTCGTCAAATAGAATAAATGATCTTAGAAACTTGTTTTTGAGGGGCCCAACTGCTCTTTCAATAACCTTTGTGGCCCCATATACTGATCAAAATTTTAAAATGTCACTTATTTATTCTTTTTCCATAATCACAATAATATATATTTCACGTTCCTGTTATTCCTTCTATTTTCAAATATTTCCCTAGTTTCTAAGAGATCAGTTCTTTCATTTATGGAAGCTCGCCTGGAAGAAGTCCAAATCATATTTAGTTTCTAAATAAGCTTTGGATTCTATGAAGAAATTAAGGACTGCAATATCCTGGCTACAGCCGTGATCTGCACTTAAAAATGGGGAGCCACAGTATTATTCTTGGATAGCAACTGTAATATGACTCCACGTTGTGAAAGGAAACACTTATATAAGAAATCACATTCACCTGGTATAAAACTTTGTAATATAATTAAAATCACCATAGAAGTAGTAAAATTTCTTATGGAACAGTTCGTAAGGGATTAAGAACCCTCAAGAATGTAGCCTGGGAGGGACATTTTCCCTAAAAGAGAAGACTTAGGGCTCTGCTCTGAAATTTTCTGAAAAGTCTGTTGAAGTATTTTGCCAGCAGGTTTGAGTACCCATGGAGAAATCTAAACTCCACACCTCTACCCTAAGATATCAGTGGGAGGATATACCCATAGAAAATCGGGAAAAATATATCAATGTTTAGGTAGTTTGGTATAAAAATACTGTTTTCTAGCCCTTAACTCCCTTCTGCTAAGATCTTTTAGAGTAATAATATCCTTTTCCTGAAGGTACACTTCCAATTTTTTGGTAAATACCTTTTAAGCTCTTTTCAATGATTTAAGGCTTGAAAAACCATTGTAATGATGTAACCCCCCCCCCCCCCCGAATAAATCAAATAACAAAAAATATATGCTGAAAAAAATCAAATGAAAAACAATGAAATGAATCTGAAGGAAAAGAAATCAAAATAGGAGAGGGAAAAAAGGAAGAATAAAAAGTCGATGATGAACAAGACAGGCAATAGATGAAAAACGAAAATTCAAATAGCCATCCCCCCAGCGTAAAAAGTAAACTGGTAACTGTTTAAAAACAAATATTTTTCGATTCCAATTTGAATGAATATCTTTCGTGACCTTTGGTGACTTTGGTTGACCTTTGGTTACTCGCCTTCTTTATTTTTTCTGCTAAATGTTTGCTGAAACAACTAAAGATAAAAAGCATGTATGAAGATAAGTAGGTAGGCTCTGAAAACATATTTAGACTTTTCCAAAATGTTTTCATTAAGTCGATGCATAAGTATCGTTTTCTTTGGCCCTAATCATGATCAGTCTATTGAAGCATCATACAAAATATATAATTTTGCAATAAATTTTGCAATATAATTTTGCTTTATTTTGCAATAAAGCAAAATATGTTTTTGCTTTATTCATTAGATGTTTACTGAATATGATTGATTGATGAATGATTGACTGAATGAATGATTTACCGAATGAGAAAATGGTGTGGTGGGCAATTTTGATTTTTTTTTCTTTTTTTTTGAATGAAAATACAAAAGAAGGCGTTTTTCAATGATGGATATTTTTCAAAATCTAATTAGGGAAAAAAACGCTGATGAGAAACAGAACAAGTAATGGCTTACTAGTTTATTTGCAACTTCAATGAGGCATCCCCAATTGTAAGTAAAATGGAATGTAATGAAGTGGAACCAGTTGATAAACGAATGTAAGTTTTAATAAGACAATGTAAAGAATGTACAAAATTTTCGCTTCACATCTGTGTTACAGGAAAAGATATACGAAAAATGAAAAGGTTTGTGACACCTTGGATATGAAGGAAGATTTACTTTATGAGGAAGAATTAGTGACAGCGCCAAAACGAAAAAAATAATAATGTCCCAGGTGCTGATAGTTTGGTGAATGAGTTTTTTCAATATCAACGAGAGTAAAAGGAAGAAAACAAAACTAGCCTAAAAAAATAAACTCGTACAAAGAAGAACTGAGATATCTGTAGTTCCCACGCACTGCATTTACGGAAGAATACAGCAATTTTGTAGATTGCAGATCACTTTTTACCAGCCTTTTTACGAAAAACTGAAATCCGTACGTAATGACATTTTTCGACGCATGCGAGAAAACATGCTCAGTGATCCATTGATAGTTGATCGTTCAGTTGCTTCTGGGCTATAGTCTGTTTGTTACCATTTTTTTACTTCTTCATAATAATAATACCAGCAAATCGATTGAAATTTATCTTCTGTATAATAAGATAAAGGTAGTTGCGTGCGATTTTTTCAAGAATTTTAGTGCGTTTTTTTCGTCAAAGAAACGCGTTTCGGTTGCACTTTGTCTCAAATCACAGCATTTGGTAACAAAGGGATGGGTTACAATTAGTGGTTGCCAACTTTCATCAAACAGTTCGTGGAAACGAACTGTAGTAAGGAGCGACCCGGCTCAATAGTAAACGAAACTCTAAAAAACGGAATTTCGATGCTAAAAGATATATCAAAAGAATCGGATTTTTATGCTGATTTTAAATATATAAGTCTCATCAAATTTAGTCTTTGTCATCAAAAGTTACGAGCCTGAGAATATTTGCCTTATTTTGGAAAATAGGGGGTAACACCCCCTAAAAGTCATAGGATTTTAACGAAAACCACACCATCGCATTCAGCGTATCAGAAAATCCTACAGAAAAAATTACAAGGTCCAATCTAAAAAAAATGTGGAATTTCGTATTTTTTGCCAGAAGACAAATCACGGGTGCCGGTTTATTTATTTATTTTTTTTTTTTTTTTTTTCCAGGGGTCATCGTATCGACCAAGTGGTCCTAGAGTGTTGCAAGAGGGCTCATTCTAACGGAATTGAAAAGTTCTAGTGCCCTTTTAAAGTGACCAAAAAAATTGGAGGGCACCTAGGCCCCCTCCCGCGCTCATTTCTTCCCAAGTCAACGGATCAAAATTTTGAGATAGCCATTTTGTTCCTCATAGTCGAAAACCATAAGAACTATGTCTTTGGGGATGACTTACCCCCCAGAGTCCCTGGGGGAGGGGCTGCAAGTTACAAACTTTGACTAATGTATACATACAGTAATGGTTACTGGGAAGTGTACCGACGTTATCAGGGGGATTTTTTGGTTTGGGTGTGGGATTCAGGGGAGGGGGCTATATGGAAGGATCTTTCCTTGGAGGAATATTTCATGGGGGAAGAGAAATTCAATGAAAAGTTTTTTCAATTGAAAGTAGGGAGAAGCATTAAAACTTAAAACGAACAGAGATTATTACGCATATGAGGGGTTCTAAAAATACTTTAGCATAAAGAGCGAGGTATTTAGGAGGAGATAAATACTTCGCTCTTTATGCTAAAAAAAATTTAAGTAATTTCAACTATTTATTCTACGACCTTTCTGATTCAGGAGTCATTCTTAAAGAATTGGGACAGAACAAGATTTAATGTGAAGAGCGAGGTATTAACAATGGGACCAACCCCCTCATATATATAATTAAAAATATAAGAATATAAAAGTTTGTTACGTAAGTTAATTCTTAAGTTACGTATATTTTTTACTAATAAAAACGTTCGTTAAAAATTAAAAGATCTAGTTGCCTTTTTAAGTAACCGAAAAATTGGAGGGCAACTACGCCTCCTTCCCCACCCCTTATTTCTCAAAATCCTCTGATCAAAACTAAGAGAAAGCCATTTAGCCAAAAAAAGAATTAATATGCAAATTTCATTTTAATAATTTATGTACGGAGAGCCAAAATCAGACATGCATTAATTCAAAAACTTTCAGAAATTAAATAAAAAAAACTAGTTTTTGAAATGAAAGTAAGGAGCGACATTAAAACTTAAAACGAACAGAAATTACTCCATATATGAAAGGGGCTTTTCCTCCTCGACACCCCGCTCCTTGCGCTAAAGTCTGATTCTTTCTCGCAACTCTTCTTTTTAAAACAATAAAAAACTTTAGCGCAAAGAGCGGGGTGTCGAGGAGGAAAAGCCCCTTTCATATACGGAGTAATTTCTGTTCGTTTTAAGTTTTAATGTCGCTCCTTACTTTCATTTCAAAAACTTGTTTTTTTTTATTTAATAAATAATATAGATCAGGTTGCATGAGCCGAACATGGCAAAAGTTTGCCAAGCGTGGATGAATTATGCAAACCGTTGTGGGAACTGTGTCAACCGTGGCTGAAATATGCCATGTGTGGCAGAACTGTGTAGAACACGTGCCATTTTGAGATCTACAGCAAGTAGCAGAAAGTAGGTGACACTCTGGATACTATTTTGACCGAATACAAAATATACCTGATTCTCCTTTCTAGTTTGAATGGACTATTGGTTGCAGATGTGAACTTGTCCAATTTGGACATTCATCAATGTGACCAGCCTGTCAGTACCAGTGGGAGGCTAACTGTAACGGATGCTGTCCCCGCCTTTGTTGGGACACACAAATGTCACTTGGAAACTACTGAGGTAAGATCCCTTCTTATGTTTTGGTTGCTTTGCCAAAAGGCATTTTAAGACCTACTTGAATAGCATTAATTGACCTCTTTTTGGGATATCGCCAGGAAACATTCTTCTTTAATATTTGAAGTATGTTGATTCTGATCATCATTTTCATTTTTGTCAAGATCCTTTTTGGCTTGGGATATAATTGAACTGCTAACTATGGAAGGAAATGTGTAAGGAAATCCAAATATTGCAGGAGAAAAAGATATCATTTTTACAATAATTCAAATTGAAAATGAACACAATTTGCACTAATTTAGGTTTTCTTAGCCAAGATTACTTGTGGAGGTAATGGTGACCACCCTCTTACCACCTAACCCGATATTAAAAGGTTTAAATTCACAAAAATATGGAACTTCTGGTTTTTTAACCATGCTTACACTTGTCTAGAAAGAAAAATTGTAATCATAGCAACACCTTCTTTTTGCAATTTTGTAGCAGATTTTATCTTGTTAAGTCCTGATATTCTCCTTGTATACCTATTCAATACTCATTCAAATTTGGGTACCTTTGTACCAGAGGATAGCTTTTTTATGGCAGCCAGTGACTATGCGATGAGACTGGGCCGATAGTTCTGTTAAATTAAATATAAAAATGAATTTTCTTAAGAAAAAGTTAGATTAAAATTGAAACTAAAAACCGGCATTAAACAACTTAAATAAGATACTAAACTCAAAATAGATGCTTCTAATGAGTATCCAAAAACTATCCAAAAAAGGAGAGGAATAAACACAAGTGGGTGTGCTTTTGCACTCCCCCTCCCCTCCCAAAAGAATAAAATATTTTTTTAGCTTGGAAAATAAACAGATTGTTCAAATAGGAAGGTTTTTTGGTCAATTGGTATTTCAACACATTTGAAAGAAATTGTTTTACAAGGCAGAAAACATTGACAGAAATAAGATTCTATTTTTCATGATTTTTTCGAAAAATCAATTAGACTAATTGAGCTTAAGTAAAACTCAATTAAATGTCAAAACTTTTATGTCAAGAAAATGTTACTTATCAAAACCAAATAAGATGTCTCAAACATTTTATGTCGATCCTTTTACCACAAACGAGTATGGTTTCGCCCCCCCCCTCCGTCAAACACAGCAAACGGTGAAATTGTCATTTGCTCTTTACTGAAAACTGGAAAACTAACTTCAGGGAAAAACTTCATGCAGTCGTAATCAACGTAATTATCAACGTTACGATCAATAGCAGGGTCGTATTGATGATTTTTTTTCGGAGGAACGAAAATTTGTCTACATGCATTTTTGTTACTTTTACACGAGTCAGACAAAATCTTGAAGGGGAAGATTCAAACAGAGCCCTTTCCCCTGGATGCGCTCTGCTCACCAGATTAATAAGATTAATTTTTTTTATGAATAAGTCCGTTGTTATGACTGAGATATGTTTATAATTTTGGACCCTTGCCCCTGGGGCAACAGCCCACCTCCAGTAAAAACAAAACGTTTTTTATGAAATTATTTACCTCCTGGACAAAAGTTATAGGGAGCTTTCGACTGTTTTTATTAAAATAACTATCTTAAAATCTCGATTCAAGGACATTCAGGTCTGCACTGGTACCCAAGGGTGCATGAGTTTCTTAAGGGGGAGTGTAACATAATCCTTCGATTGTTTTATCTTTAAAAGGAGCGCCCCTGCTCATCAGATTAATAAGATTAAGTTTTTTATCAATAAGTCCTCTGTTACGACTGATATGCTCCTACACTTTTGGACCCTT
The DNA here is from genome assembly GCF_032884065.1 of Artemia franciscana. Taxonomy (NCBI): domain Eukaryota; kingdom Metazoa; phylum Arthropoda; class Branchiopoda; order Anostraca; family Artemiidae; genus Artemia; species Artemia franciscana. The sequence continues at coordinate 4,285,087 of NC_088872.1, forward strand.
GCCCCTGGGACAACAGCCCGCCTCTGGTAAAAACAAAACGATTTTATGAAATTATTTACCTCCTGGACAGAAGTTATAGGGAGCTTTCGACCGTTTTTTATTAGAATAGCTTCTTAAAATTTCGATTCAAGGACACTCAGGTCTGCACTGGCACCCAAGGGTGCATGAGGTGCTTAAGGGAGGGTGTAACATAATCTTTCGATTGTTTTAGCCTTTGATGCCTCCCTTCATGTTTGTACGAAAACCCACTTACGGTGGGATGTTTATTGATAGGGAAAGTTATTTTGGAAACGTTTCGCCCCAAAGTGATCCAGGGGAACCTTTACCATGACACATTCCATTGATGAAGATATTCCAAAAAAAGGTATTTCGGCTCTCATCTGAAGAATGCCCTCTGATTCTAATCCGGGGAAGGTACTGGCTCCTGGGGTGCTTCTTTGATTGTTATGCTGGGTTATTTAATCTGCAGAGTTTTCCGCTTACCTGGTTTGAAAATCGAAAGCAAATAAGCATCGGTACGGACTAATTTCACGAAACAACTTTCTGCTTATTCGAAGACTACCAAGAGGAACCTTCTAACGGTAGCCGGAGATAGCTGAGAATCTAATCAAGCTGACCATATTGTACATTGCCAAGGCTAATCTCAACCAAGAGATACTGAATAATAAGGCCACCGTTTTGGAATAAACATTCCTCAGACGAGATCCGAAGTTTCAAGACGGTGTTAACTATGATGGAGGGGGCGGTGCTGCTTACCCAAATAGCTACAATATATATACTTGCTTAAATAATCAAGACTCAAAGGGAACTGTAGGTGAATGGGAGCCCCCCATCTGTCATAAATGGTATAAAGTGCAGTCTCTAAAATTACTGGATAATCAGCCACCTTGCAGTCTCTTACAATTATATGAGAAGAAGGCTCCCAAATATGTCATCTTTCATTTATTGCAACGTCTATTATGGCTTCAAACTAGAATCACTGATTGCAGAGATTATGACAGCATGATCTGTATGTGTCTTATGGGCTTGAGCATATTGTTGACTTTAACACCTTCTTTGGTCTAAGTAGACCTCTTGTTCATGGTTGTTGGTTTTTACAAATTACTTTGAATCTTTTGAGCTAAGAGCTTGAGATTACGCAAGTAAACATGTGACTCTTATTGACTGAGGTAACATTCAAATTTCATCACTGATCAAGCATGTATAGTTTATTGAAAATAAAATGGACGGGAATGAGATAGTCTTCGGAGTAAGTTGGCTATTTAGAATAAGAAAGCTCTCCCCGAAAAAGTTAAAAGGCTGCAGATGCGTATACATGGCTCATATCAAACTCTGTCAAAATATCAGATAGCAAAGACACCAATTTCAAGCAAAGACAAAATACGGCTCAATGTCAACCTTAAGGAGGCTGTCAGAGAAAGGCAAAATTAACAGACATTCTGAGTTTTATTGGAAAGCCTAACGATCCTAGTATCCTAGGAACGATCCTAGGATCGCTCAACTCTGGTTTATAAAAACTCCTAGTGACGCTGCTCGTATGATTCGCTAATCCCGGCTACAACACATGGAAAATTTCTTCACAATTAATACTTCCAGGGTTTCTTCCATAAAGAACTGGTAAAGAAGGTGATGCAATCATCAAGCGGTGCATTAATTCCTTCTCTTTAGTCTGATAGGATTACGATCCAAGATTCTTAGACACAGACTAAACATACCAAATTTTTAAGCGGTAAACATACCGCTCAACTTGAACCCCACTTAGCTTAATCCCGTTCAACTCAATCTTCGTGTGTGCATGTAACTGGTAACACGTTATGTTCATCTGAACACTAATTGAGTTGAATAGCAGTTGAATCGAGTAGGGGTTGAGTTGCTTAGGGGTCGAGTTAAGTGGGATTGAGTCAATTGAGGGTTGAGCTGCATGGAGGTTGATTTAAAGGATGTTGAGTAAAATGGGGCTCATTTGCACGGGGGTTGAGCTAAATGAGATCGAGCTGCATGGGGTTGGGTTGAATCGATGTTGGATTACGTGGGGTTGAGATGCACGAGGGTTCAGTTGAATGTAGGCTGATTTGCAAGGGGGTTCAGTTAAACGGGGTTTAAACCAGGTGTGGGTTGGGAAGTGTGAGGGTTGAGTTTAATGGTATTGAGTGAAATAGGGATAAATTGAATGGGATTCAGCTGCATGGAAACTGTGGCAGATATATTGCCCTTACGTCAGCTATTCTGCTCCAAAACACCAGTGGGCTCTGAAATACCTTTCAGCGTTATATATATACACATTTAGTCCAATAGCCTGATTCTTTATAGGTTCCTTTATTTGCAAAATATGAAAAATTAGAGCTTTAATTAAAACACAAAATGAGGTATAGTTTTGGTACAGAAGAAAGCCAAGCCGCTTTAGGATATTTTAGGATATTTGTGCAGTAAAACAAAATGTTTTAGAATGTATTATTCGTCTGAATCCGCGTCATATGGTTTCACTTGGTGCAAACAAATATTCTACAACGTGGCCATAAAATATTTATTTAAAAATCAAAAAGAAAGCCATTCATTAGATTTTGCTTATTTTGTAAAATGCAAGGTTGTTTTTTTTATATATATAGACGTCACTTAATTTTCAGAAAGTTGAGGGACCGGGACTATCCATGGGATATCAGACACTTGTGTTGCACACTACAATGGAATAAACAAAGTTTTATGTAATCGCAAAAATTCAAAATCACAAAAAAATCAAAATATGCCATAAAAACTATAAAAAAATAGCAGACAAACTCTAGTAGCGGAGCAGACAATTGTAATATTTTCAAATTTAAAAGTTATTTCGTTCTGTCAATTTTACTATTCAACATAAATGGACAGTATGCTATCGCTTTTCGTTAAGGAAATTTGTTATCAAACAGTTCGTGGTAACGAACTGTAGTAAGGAGCGACCCGGCTCAATAGTAATCGAAACTCTAAAAAACGGATTTTTACAACAATAGCTACATAAAAAAAATCTGATTTTAAATATATAAGTTTAATTAAGTTTAAAACTTAAAACGAACAGAAATTACTCCCTATATGAAAGGAACTGTTCCCTCCTCAACGCCCCGCTCTTTACGCTAAATTTATTTACTGTTTTAAAAAGTAGACTTGAGAGACAGAGTCAAACTTCAGCGTAAAAAGTGGGGTGTTGAGGAGGGAACAGTTCCTTTCATGTACGGAGTAATTTCTGTACGTTTTAAGTTTTAATATCGCTCCTTACTTTCAGTTAAAAAAACTTGTTTTTTTTTTATTTAGTGAATAAAGCATCGAAGATCCCAAGGATTAAAGTCGTTTACTCCTAAATTAACTTCAATTTACGCATATAAATTCCATTTCATGAAGAAACATTATAATAAAGATACGATACTAGAGTCGCTCATGCATGCTAGTTCCAAGAACTACAAAAGAGAATGAGGAACTTGGATGTAAATAGGGTATTCAAAAGGAGGCAATCTCATTAAATTTTTCAGCACAGAAATTCTGTAATTGAGTATGATGATCTATAATATGATAATGACCCCCATTCACCTTATAAGAATGCATATATATAAAAGGGCATAAATTTAATGACGCTTGAAAAAATGATACGTTAAGAAAATCAAAACTTTTTATCTGAATTTATTTCTTTATTCAAATATGGTATTGTAGTAATTTTTCAAAATATAGAAATCTACTAAGTGGAATTTATATGACATTAAAACTGGAATTTATATGACAATTCTGATACCAATAGATATACGAAAGAAGTGGCTTATTATGCAGATTCTAAAAATATATGTTTCATTAAGTTTAGTCTTATCTTGTGAAGGCTACGACCGTGAGAAAATTCACCTGATTTTCGAAAAAGGCAGCAAAGACCCTTTAAAATTCACTTAATGTTAATAAAAATCACACGGTCAGTTTCAACTCATCAAATATCCCTACTGTAGAGGTTATAAGCATCTATATGCAAAAATATGGATTTTTGTTTCGCCAGAAGAAATATCACTGATGCGTGTTTGTTTGTTTGTTGTTTCTTGTTTTCACCAGGGGTCATCGAATCGACCCAATGGTCCTCGAATATTGTGAATGGGCTTATTCGAACAAAAATTAAAAGATGGGCAAGAGTAAACCGAAAGACACTTTGTGCAGCCAAGTCGTAACTACAATTTCCTAGGAACGGCCAAAAGTATCAATTTGAATCTCTCACTGAACTTTTAGTGACATGTTTAACTAAATCAGAAGACGCTATGTACATTTAGGTTTTCAAAAGGGTATATCTGCTGTATCCCAGGGATTGCTAAGGTTTTTGAAGTTGAAAAATTTCAGGGAGTGTTGAGAAGGGGGGGGGGCATGGAAATAAACAGAAAATATTAAGTGCATCCAGGTTGTCAAAGGGGTATATCTCCACTATCTTTACAACTGATAAGGAAATTAAGTTGAAACTTTCAGAATATATTTAGCGGGACATTTAACTAAATCAATAGACGCTGTGTATCCAGGTTGTCAAAAGGGCTTATCTGCAACGTTTCAGGAACAGTTAAAGGCTGTTAAGTTGAATTTTTTAGGCAATGTTTAGGAGGATAATGCACTAAATCAAAAGACACTATATGCAACAAGGTTGTCATAATAGTATATCTACAATATTATAAGAACGGTTGAATGTATTGGTTTGAAACTTCTAAGGATAAGTCGAAACTGTCAGTGAATTTTGAAGGATATGATGAACTCAGTCAAACGATGTTACATGCATCCTAATTAACAAAATACGTATTTTTACGTCTAATCACGCATACGGTCGCGCCAATGTTACAAATAAAGAGTTTATAGAGTCAGAAATAAAAAGAGCTGAGTGATGCCTCTGATATATAGTGATGCCATTCTCCTTGCTGGAGGATGTTTTTGAGTATATTATCTAGAGACTGTTGTTGGATTAAAATCTTAGTTCAAGCTTTGATTTCAAAGTGAGCGGAATTCATGGAATAATTATATTGAATACAATCAGAGCAAACGCTCAGAAAGTCTCATGAAACTTGTAAATTTAACCTAATATATAGTGTTTTAAGTAGAAAACCTGAAAAAATAAAAAATACTCATTTTGCTATTAATGGATCTTTGATCTTTGCTATATATTTGCTAAAATGGATTATCAAGTCAAAACTAAAACGAATTGAAATTGCCTCAAACTAGAGCTACTACTCCTCCCTCCCCGTCCCTGAAAACCCTAAATGGTATTGCTTCATTTATACTTTACTGAAAAGTAAATGTACTTTAACATTTTCTTTCATAACTAAAAAGTTGAAAATAGAGATTCTATAAAATCCTGGAACTTTGATTGCTAAGATTTCTTGGATTTATAGTCATTCTATATTAAATATTCTGTCTATTTTTCCTAGTTTTTTTCCCATTTTTAGATATTAAAAGTTCCATTTGTTGGAATTAGTTACAATATTATACAAAATTAAACAACACACTTCAATATACTCACAGCTTTCGATACAATGCTAATGCCGCAATAGCCTTTGCAATATTTGGGGGCTGGGGGGGCACTATCCTTACTTCTGTATCTAGTAATTTATATTCGTTTCAAGTGTGACTTGGTTATTAATTTTAATTTCTGTTTGTTTTCACGTTTATCAATTATTTTACATTTTTTGTTTGATAGAATCATTTGCTTTATTTCCGTTTGTTATGAGTTTCATTTATTCTTTGATAATAATAGCTGGTCGTTTTAATCTTAAATTATTACAAGACTTTATTTTAACTCTTCTTAGGCTTTAATACGGCCCTTTAATTTTTGTTGAAAAATATTTTTTCGGAACTAGTTTTTTTTTAAGTTTAGTATTCTAAAAGGTCTGACAGAAAGCAATTTTTATTCTGTCGCTAGCAGCCAAGTATCGTCAATGTAGAAATTTACCACAATTTCACATTATGGATTTTTTCCGCTTCAGGTAGCTTATGAGGCAAATTGTATTTTTGTTCCCAGCTTGCTTTTGTTTTCCTCACAGAAGATTGAAACTTGAGGATTCCAGAAGAAAGGGAAACACAACATGATTAACCAAAAAAAGAGTATCTCCAGAATTAAAACGCTGCATATGGTTGATTTTAACTGGCGATTGGCGCCAGGTGAGCATTGGCAACTGAAGGGTCACCATTTTTCAAGGATTGAAGTTGTGGCTTGAAGTACTGATACCATACCGATCTTACTCAGATTCGACAGGAATGTTTCTACGAATTTTGTTCGGATAATGCAAAGTAAATGTGATCAGCCAGTATTAACATATATTTGCTCTCCCTGCCTTGGCTGCTAACACTTCTTGCTCTATACTCCCTGTTTTACTCCCCATCTATTTTCAGTTTCTTTTGTTATGAAAAGAAAAATTTGTATATATAATTGAGCAGCAGCGATTATGGAGGAGAACCGGTGAAAAATTGCTTTAAAAAAATTGAAAATTGAAAAATTGCCAGGTACTTGAAGGGTCAAAAATTTGTTTTCGTGCCCAAATCTTCTAATTGGCTTTGAGCCTTCGAATAAATATAGAAGGAGTTTGGAAGGGCGGTAGAAATTAATTTTAATCTTCTTGATTGCCGGGAATATTTTTGGACTACAACTGTAATATGGGTGCTGTTGGGTGACAGCGTCCTGTGCAATGCAGATAATCCTTTATATTTTCATTTATATGTTACGTAAAAGAGTATGTTCACATGCATACCAGCACAAAGGTGGAAGGAGGGGGCACCATGAACAGAACAGGAAATTTTTTGGAGGAGTGGGCATGTGCAACCGAGACCTTAGTTTTCACCAATGTTTTAATGGGAATATATCTCATTTTCCTATTTATATCCATTGGTTAATGTCTTCTTGCTTCTTGAAGGGTATAACCACTCTGGCGACCCTGCTGGCGTCAATGGTGATGATCCATATATATGAAGTATTAAAAAACCCTATAGTTGAAAACAGTTAATTGATAACTGTTAGTTATGAAAATATTTCGGGTTACATTTTTCAGGGATAAATATTATTATTAAAGTATTATCCCACGGAAATCAGACATTACTTTTATGATATACCCACTACCACTCAGTAAGTGAAGTTAGATTAGTCCTACTAAGTATCATAAAAATATGATATATTAGACAAAAATTTGGGTTACATATTTTTACTTTAGGGAGAGGTGGGGGTAAAGTACAGCGTGCCTGCATACAAAATCTGTTAGCTACAATTCTTTTGATATTACGAAGTAAGAATTGTTTTTTGACTTCACACTTTCCAAAGACTTTACCCCCACCTCCTAATGTACATATTTATAGCCCTAATTAAATATTTCCCATCTATTCTGTCACTTCTCTTAGTATTTTCTCGTGCTATATTAGAAAGAAACTAACGAATGAAGTGGGTTTACAGTACGTTAGTACATGTACAACTTGAGCGGTAGGAGGTATATTATATAAGTATCAATTAGACTGGACCGTTAAAAACATGGGTTGAAAGAGGGAGTATTAGCTTCCTTCACGTCTAAGAGATCCTTGGATCAAACACTTCGTAGTAACAAACTGTATGTAAATAGTGGTCCTATTCAAAGGAAACTGAAATTCATAAAAGGGAGTTCGAGCAACAATATGTGACAGAACAGAATTTACTATTGATTCTGGTTTTAAATGTACAAAAGGTATTACTTTAAAGTTGATCGTTATTGTTATTAGCATATAAACAAAACATATAATTGCAGATACAGGACTGAAACCCTCCTGAAAAGAAGTGCGATCGTGATAAAAAATATCAAATCAAATTCAACATGATTAAGAGCCTAAAAATCATTGTATACAGAAACCTTTCATGCAAAACTTCTAATTTTTCCTAAAAATAGAAGACCATTCAGATGATTACAGATTCTGATTAGACTTTCGCGTTATTTTAGAAGTAGACCTCAAAATCCTTACGAAAAGTAGTTCAATCGCTAGGAAAATTATAGAACGAAAGTCTAGAGGAATTGGAGCCCCAAAACCACTATCTATAAAAAGGGGTAACCCTTTTCACGTTTAGCGTGCCCTAGGTTTGATGTTGCAAAGAGACAGAAATTAAAGAACAAACAATTTTGAAATGAATATAAAAAGCAGCATTAAATTTAAAACGAAAGAAAAAGTACCATATATATAGCTCTTCCCCTGTTACTTATGTTAAACTTTAACTTTTCGTTGTAATTCTTTAAGAAGTACGACTGCTCAAACATGAGGGCTTTAGAATTAGAATAAGAGTTATTTTTAAAGAATCATAAAAATTTAGCATAGAGATTAGGCGGTCAAGGAGGGGGTGGCCCTATTTATATATGGTTCAAATCCTATTCGTTTTAGTTTTTAGTGCTGGTTTTCAATTATATTACCATTTAATTACCAGCCAAAAACAACTCTTTTCCTCTAATTAAAAATAATGTTAGTTTACTTTATTAATATCTAATTAATTAAAATCAATTAGAATTTATTGATTACTGTATAATTAATTAATAGGGGTAGCAAAAATATTCCGGTAAATCTATCAAGTCAAATCAAGTTGAAAACAGACTTGTCTTCTAAATGTAAGACGCATTTGGACATCTTTATTTTCTTTTTTTTACCATAAATAGAAAAATATGAAAAAAAATATTTTATATACCGCAAAACATTTTATATAAAAAAAACATTTTATATAAAAAAAACATTTTTTATACCGCTTGCAGTTCCTTTTTTCTTCTTTTTCATACTTGAAAAAAAAACGCTTTTTTATGTAATGAGTAGTTTGCATTGCGTTTCAGCATTTCAATAATTTACTTTTATTAAGAAAATGTGAGCGCTCCAATTACGTTTTTTTTTAGTTCCTTTGGTCCCGAAAAAGAAAAAAATCCAAAATTTTTAAGCCTTCTTCTACCACTAAAATAATCCTGAATTTTCATCAATATATTTTTATTCATATATTTTCTTTATCTCATTTCAAGCAAGAAAAGGGCTAATTTACATCCTAATCATTATTCAGCTCTAATTAGCTTCGGAGACACAAATTAGAAACAATTTGAATTAAAAATGTATGTGGAAAAGAGGATACTCGTGACAAACATTCGTATGTAAATTTATGTTGAGTTGTTGGCAAAAACTAATGAAATTACCGTATTTTCATTCTGCTTCAGAAGAGAAATCATTTTCATCATTTAGAAAATTGAAAGCTAAAATCGAGAATTATTTTCTTCCTAGAGAAATATTGAAAATGTTAACTCCCGCAAGCAAATCCTCCCCTAAACCTAGAGTGTTCACAACTCAACTTTTTCGTTTCGGGGAAAAAAAGAAGCAAAATACGTGTGAAGTATAGTTTTTCATGAAAGATTTTGCTTTTTGGATACCCGAATGGCTCTATTTCAAAGAGAGCGTTTTTTGTCCAACTTAAAGGGAGTTTAAAAAAAAGAAATTTCAGCTTAATTTTACAGTACTATGACAATTGAGTTTCATAATCTGCATTATTTTATACAGTACGATACAAAGTTTTATTATATTTTTAGTTGAATAGATTCTCAGTCTTAGGTTTAAACAATCCATTACACCTTTTTATGCCATTTCCCATGGGACTTCACACATAACTATTTTTGCTGGAAGAACCTCTTTGGACCTCTTGATTGCTTTTGATAAAATGTCCTCCTCTAAGTTCTGATTCAGTTCTATTTGGGGCTGTAGAGGAAACAGGGGAAACAAAAATTGGTTACCTTCTAATTGCGTTTGAACCTAAAAATAGCACTGGAAATTTTCGATTGGTGTCGAAAGACCCATTTCCCAACTTTCTACAGGAATTCCTTGCATATGATATATCCTAGTTATCAAAACGCAAGGAAGACACACGGTTTCCTATTAAAATACTTGTATTGCACTGAATATGAAGCCTGAAACAAAAATCTTTGCTATCTGGTGGCCTGGGCAAGCGAAAATCCCGTCTCCCCAAAAGGACATTTTGGATCTTTTGACTATTTTGATTAAAATAGTTATTTTGAAATTTCCATATTGTTTTAAGTGGGCTGACGAAGGTGTTTTGCCGTAAACAAAAGGCGAGAATAGGAGGTAAGCCTCCTTCCAATTGAGTTCCTCCTTTAAACTTGTCATTAGAATTTCCTATTTATGATCAAGGGAGCAATCCCTCAACTTTCTACTGTCTCTCGTTCCTCAGGAGGAGGAACTGAAAATTTTCTCAGTAATATATTGGAAAAAATTTGATTTCTACCTCGTTAACCTGATTAGACCGAGTTTGAAATTTAATTTTACTCTAAGTTTTTGTCGTACAGTTTAATACTTTTACATTATTTTTAATAATCATAGGCCGCACAAAAGCGCTGCTTACAAAACTACAAAACTGTTAGGTGGGTCTCACCTTTTTCAAAACAATTATTTATAAAGTCAACAAGATGAATGTCAGCGTGACTAGTTGAACGACCCCTTCTAAACCCGAATTGGGTGTCACTGAGTAGGTCATGTTTCGTGAGATAGTCATATAGATGACAACGAATCACTTTTCTAAAATTTTTGAAAATGGAGGCAGCATGGGAATCGGTCTCCAATTACCAGCATCTGACCTGGCACCCCATTATAATGTGGTGTAACTTTAGCTTGCTTTAGCGCTTCTGGAAGGGTCCCTGTTTCCAGAGATAGGTTGATAATATATAAGATATATGGTAGCATATACGCCATAACAGCTTAAAAAGTTATGAGATTCACGCCATCTACCCCAGCAGAATTCGATTTTATATTTTTCACTATCATAATCACTTCATCATTTGTATACTTTTCAAACTGGAACTCAACACTGTCACCATGAGGTTCCTCACTGAGAACATTTTTCCTGTAACATCTTGCACTCTCTTGAACAGATAATCCAATTTTGAGAATAAAACTGATCAAAATGATTCGCTACTATATTTTTATTACTCACAGAACTTCCATTTACATCAATGCAAGGTGACTGACTATTTTTCTGAAAAATATGTTATTATTATTTTTTTTTTTTTTATTTAGACCAGGACACTTTGTATTGAAGGAGCCGTCATAGTAACTTCAAAAAGGGTTCAGCCGAATGAAATTTGAAAGGGCCAGTGCCTTTTATAAATAGTCGAAAGTGATTGGAAGGTAACTAGCCCCCCTCATACTCCCACTATTTCCCCAAAGACATTCAATCAAAATTTTAAGATTTGCAATTTTTTCAATGTAGTTAAAAAATATAGAGATTATTCCTTTGAGGATGGCACCCCCAACAGCCGTCAGGGAAAGGGCTGTAAGTTATGCCCTGGGGGCATTTAAGGTTGATATATAAAAGGTGATCGTATAAACTTCGAAGGTGGCTCATTGAATTGCTAATCAGAATTCTAAGTGCCCTTTTTGAGATCCGGAGTGGTTGAAGGGTGGGCCCGTTATTTAAAACTAAATGTTGCTTTAAAATAAATCAAAAGCCATTGTGTTTATGGTTGCCAATAAGGCACCTTAGCAATATATCGAGAACGATTGGGATACTAATTCAAAACTCTTGGGGATACTATTATTACTATTCATGTTCGTACAATTCAAATAAATAAAAATCGTAAAGAGCGGGGCGTCGAGGAGGGGACAGCCCCTTTCATGTACGGAATAATTTCTGTTCGTTTTAAGTTTTAATGTCGATTCTTACTCTCAGTTAAAAAAAAACTTTTTTCTATTTAATTTCTAAACGCTTTTGAATTAATGCAGATTTTGATTTTGGCTCACCGTACATAAATAATTGAAACGAAATTTGGATATTAATTTTACTTTTTTGGCAAAATGGCTTTCTCAAGGTTTTGATCGGATGATTTTGACATGAAAGGGGTCGGGGGAGGGGGCCTAGTTGCCCTCCAATTTTTATTACTTAAAAAGGCCAAATAACTTTTGATTTCGTTGACGGACGCTTTAATTAGTAATGCTTACAAATTAACTTACGTAACGAACTTCTATATTCGTATATTTTTATTACTTTTATGAGGGGATTTGGCCTCTCATCTATACCTCACTCTTTACGCTAAAGTTTGAACTTTGTTCAAATTCTTTAAGAATGACCCCTGAACTGCAAAGGCCGCTTAGTCAGAATAAATAGTTCTTTTGAAATTACTAAAAATACTTTAGTGTAAAGAGCGATGTATTGAGGAGCGGACGAACCCCCTCATATGCGTAATAATTTCTGTTCGCTTTAAGTTTTAATGTTGCTCCTTACTTTCAGTTTAAAAAAACTTTTTCATTTGATTTTTGAACTTTTTTAAATTAATGCAGGTTTTGGTTTCGGATCGCCGTACATGAATATTAAAGCGAAATATGCAAATTTTTTTTTTGGCTAAATGGCTTGTTCAAAGTTTTGATTGAACGATTTTCAGGAAAAAGGGGTGGAGAAGAGGGCCAAGTTGACCCCAATTGTTTTGATCAAACAGTTCGTGATAGCAAACTGAAAGTAAGGAGCGACCCGGATCAATAGTAACCGAAACTTTAAAAACTGAATTTTGATACCAATAGTTACATCAAAAGAATCGTATTTTTATGCTTATTTTAAATATATATGTTTTATCAAGTTTAGTCTTATGCACCAAAAGTTATGAGCCTGAGAAAATGCTTCATTTTAGGAAATAGGAGGAACACCCCCTAAAACTCATAGAATCTTAACAAAAATCTCTCCATCAGATTCAACGTATCAGAAAACTCTTCTGTAGAATTTTCAAGATCATATCTAAAAAAATATGGAATTTTATATTTTTTGCCAGAAGATAGATCACAGATGCGTGTTTATTTGTTTTTTTTGTGTTATTTTCAACCAGGGGTGATCGTATTGACCCAGTGGTCCCAAAATGTTGCGAGAGGGTTCATTCTAACGGAAATTAAAAGCTCTAGCGTTCTTTTTAAGCGACCAAAAAAAATGGAGGGCACCTAGGCCACCTCCCCTGCTCATTTTTTCCCAAAGTCACTCGATAAAAATTTTGAGATTGCCATTTTGTTCAGCATACTTTAAAAACCAAATAACTATGTCTTTGGTGACGACGTCATCCCCCACAATCCCGGGGGAGGGGCCACAAGTTACAAACTTTGACCTTTGTTTGCACATAGCAATAATTATTGGGTAGAGTACAGACGATTTAATTTAATCGCTTTTTTTTGGGGGGGGGTGAGAAGAGGAAGCTACGTAGGACGATCTTTTTATGGAGGGCTTTATCATGAGGGAAGAGTATTTCCCATGAAGGGGGCGCAGGATTTTCTAGCATTATTAAAAAAAAAACGAGAACATTAAAAAAATAAAAATTTCAACTGGAATGAAGCAGCAGTATCAAAACTTAAATTGGACAGATATTATGCTGTTTATAAGGGGTTACGTCTCTTCCTCAATACCTCGCTCTTTACGCTAAAGTATTCTTAGCAATTTCAACTGTTTATTCCACAGCCTTTGTGATTCACGGGTCATTCTTAAAGAACTGGAACAAAATTCAAGCTTTAATGTAAAGAGCGAGGTATTGCCGAGGGGATGAACCCCCCTCATATACATAATAAAAATATACAATTGGAGGGCAGCTAAGCCTCCTCCCCCACCTCTTTTTTTATCAAATTTGTCCAATCAAAATTATGAGAGAGCCATTTAGCCACAAAAAATTAGTAGGTATCTAAAATAAAAACATGCATTAATTGAAAAAAACGTTCAGACATTAAATAAAAAAAAACAGGTTTTCTTAACTGCAAGTAAGGAGCGACATTAAAACTTAAAACAAACAGAAATTATTCCGTATATGAAAGGGACTTTCCCCTCCTCAACGCCTGGCCCTTCACACTAAATCTTGACACTTTCTCACGTTCCTTTTAAAAGTTCCAAACATACTTCAAAAAAATAAAAACTTTGGCATAAAGAGTCGTCGAGGAGGTCCCTTTCATGAACGGAATAATTTCTGTTCGTTTTAAGTTTAAATGTCGCTCCTCACTTGCAATTAAGAAAACTTGTTTTTTTTTATATTTAATTACTTAAAAAGGCCCAAAACTTTTAATTTTATTTGTGAACGTTTTTATTAGTAATAAATATACGTAACTTAGAAATTAACTTCTAATTAACGAATTAACTTCTAATTAACTTCTATATTCGTATATTTTTATTACGTATATGAGGGGTCTTTCCCCTTGTCAATACCTTGCTCTTTACACTAAAGCTCAAAATTTGTTCCAATTCTTTAAAAAGAACCCCTGAATCACATAGGCCGTTTAATTGGAATAAATAGCTCTTTGAAATTACTAAAAATACTTTAGCGTAAATAGCGAGATGTCGAGGAGGGTACAAATCCCCTTATATACATGATAATTCCTGTTCATTTTAATTTTTAATATTGCTTTTACTTTCAGTTGAAAAATGTGTTTTTCCATTTAATTTCTCGGTGTTTTTTTTTAAATAACGCCCAACCCCGACCCCCTACCACCAGAAAGATCTCCCCTGAAAATATCAGTATACTTCCCAATAACCAATACTATATATTAACAATGGGCAAAGCTCATAGCTTGATGCCCTTTCCCCGGGGACTTTGGGGGATTAAGTCGTCCTCAAATACATAGTTATTAGATTTTTCGACTATGCTAAACCAAATGGCTCGGGAAAAATGAGAGTGGGAGGGGGGTAGTTGCCATCCAATTTTTTTGGTCACATCATAGGGCCACTAGAAGTTTTAATTTCCATTAAAATGAACCCTTTTATGAAATTCTAGGGCCACTGGGTCGGTGCGATCACCACTGGGGAAAATAAAAAAATAAAGAAAAAAAAAATAAACACACATCTGCATATTTCTTCTGGCCAAAAATACAAAATTCCACATTTTTGCAGATAGGAGCTTGAAACCTCTACATTAGGGTTTTATGGTACACTGAATCTGATGATGTGATTTTCATTAAGATTCTGTGACTTTCAAGGGATGTTTTCCCCTTTTTTCAAAAATAAGGCACATTTTCACAGGCTTGTAACTTTTGATGGGTAAAACTAAACTTGACGAAACGTATATACTTAAAATCATCATAAAAATACAATTCTTTTGATGCATATATTGGTATCAAAATTCTGTTTTTTAATGTTTTGATTACTATTGAGTCTGGTCGCTCCTTACTTCGTTACTACGAACTGTTTGACAAATTGCAATCGAAATGTTTTCACCTTTCTTACTTTACCAAAACCTTAAAGGAAGAAGTGTCAGTATATGTCAGTTAAATAAGACAATCCACGGTCATTTATTTATTTTTTTATATTTTTTTTTTTCAGTAGAGCGCAAATTCTGTTGGTCTTGAGAAGGCATAGGGGTTGTCAGCCCAACTCATGTCAATTTTTGCTTGTTTTGAGCTGGACCCGGCTATTTATTGTAATTTCTATTCGTTTTGATTTTCATTTTTTTTTTATTGACAATGATTTTGGGTAGTTTTACGCTTTGAAGATATTTTACCTTATTTTTGCTCATTCTTGGCTTAATGGAATTTTTTTACTTTTCTTTGAAAAACATGTCTTGCAGAATTTTTTTTAAAGTAATAGTAACTAAATAAATCCAAACTGGTCCACTTGGAGAATTGAAATTGTCCAGGATGAACTTGATCCAAAATTTTGTCCCAAACTGCTGGTGCTGAATACTAAAACACTGCTGTAAATCTAAATCCTTATTGAAATTAAATAAAAAAAACCTGTTTTTTTAACTGAAAGTAAGGAGCGACATTAAAACTTGAAACGAACAGAAATTACTCCGTGTATGAAAGGGGCTCTATGCGCTAAAGTTTGACTCTTTCTCTCAATTCTACTTTATTAAACAGTAAAAAACTTTAATCAAATAAACCAGAGTAAAAGTTAGTATTTTTAAAGTTTTAAAAAGTAAAGTTGAGAGAAAGAGTCAAACTTTAGCGTAAAGAGCAGGACGTTGAGGAGGAAAAACCTCTTTCATATACGGAACAATTTCTGTTCGTTCTAAGTTTTAGTGTCGCTCCTTACTTTCAGTTAAAAAAACTAGTTTTCTTTATTTAATCAAACAGTTCGTGGCAACGAACTGTAGTAAGGAGCGACCCGGCTCAATAATAACCAAAACTCTAAAAAATGGAATTTTGATACCAATAGCTATATCAAAAGAATTGCATTTTAATGCTGGTTTTAAATATATAAGTTTCATCAAGTTTAGTCTTACCCATCAAAAGTTATGAGCCTGAGAAAATTTGCGTTATTTTAGAAAATAGGGGAAAACACCCCCTAAAAGTCATAGAATCTTGACGAAAATCACACCTTCAGATTCAGCGTATCAGAGAACCCTATTGTAGAAGTTTCGAGCTCCTATCTACAAAAATGTGGAATTTTGCATTTTTTGCCAGAAGGCAGATCACGGATGCGTGTTTATTTGTTTTTTTGTTTTTTTGTTGTTTTTTTTCCCTAGGGGTGATCGTATCGACCCAGTTGTCCTAGAATGTTGCAAGAGGGCTCATCCTAACGGAAATGAAAAGTTCTAGTGCCCTTTTTAAGTGACCGAAAAAATTGGAGGGCACCTAGGCCCCCTCCCACGCTAATCATTTTCCCAAATTCAACGGATCAAAATTCTGAGATAGCCATTTTATTCAGCGTAGTCAAAAACCTTATAACTATGTCTTTGGGGACGACTTACTCCCCCACAGTCCCCGTGGGAGGGGTAACAAGTTACAAGCTTTGACCTGTGCTTACATATAGTAATGGTTATTGGGAAGTATACAGGCGTTTTCAGGAGGATTTTTTTGGTTGGGGGAGGGGTTGAGAAGAGGGGGATATTCTGGGGGAACTTTCCATCGAGAATTTGTCATGGGAGAATAAAATTTCCATGAAGGGCGAGCAGGATTTACTAGCATTATTTAAAAAAAAAATTAAAAAATAAATGTGAAAAAGCTTTTTCAGCTGGAAGTAAGGAACAGCAATAAAACTTAAAACAAACAGAAATTATTACCCATATAAGGGGCTCACCTCCTTATGATACCTAGCTCTTTACGCTAAAGTATTTTTAGTAATTTTAACTATTTATTCTACGGCTTTTGTGATTCAGGGGTCATTCTTAATGAATTGGGATTAAATTTAAGCTTTAGTGTAAAGAGCGAGGTACTGACGATGGGGCGAATCCCCTCATATATGTAATAAAAACATGAGAATACAAAAGTTCTTTACGTAAGCTAATTTATAAGTTACGTAAATCTTTTACCAATAAAAAGATTCGTAAAAAAATAAAAGTTCTAGTTGCCTTTTTAATTAACCAAAAAATCGGAGAGCAACTAGGCTTCGCCCCCGCTCTTTTTTCTCAAAATCATTCGATCAAAATTATGAGAAAGCCATTTAGCCCCCCCCCCCCCAAAAAAAAAATATGCAAATTTAGTTTTGATTATTCCTCTGCGGAGAGCCAAAATCAAAACATGCATTGATTCAAAAACGTTCAGAAATTAAATAAAAAAACGAGTTTTTTTAACTGAAAGTAAGGATTGACATTAAAACTTAAAACGCACAGAAATTACTTCGTATATGAAAGAGGCTGCTTCCTCATCAACGCCCCGCTCTTTACGCTAAAGTTTTTTACTGTTTTAAAAAGAAGAATTGAGAGAAAGAGTCAAACTTTAGCGTAAAGAGCGGGGCGTTGATGAGGAAGCAGCCTCTTTCATATACGAAGTAATTTCTGTGCGTTTTAAGTTTTAGTGTCGCTCCTTACTTTCAGTTAAAAAAACTAGTTTTTTTATTTAATTCATAATTAGAAGCGCAGGATTACATACTCGTTCTAACTGTCCTCTCTTTTAGTACATTTCAGAGGGAAAAAGTCATTTTCAGTTCATTGTTTTAGTATAATTACACTCTTTTGTTTGTTTCCACTACATTTTAGAGGGTAAAACTTGCTTCTTGCATGTGGTTACACAACTACATTGTTAATTATTACTATATTATTGATATATTACTATTTTTCTTACTTGTTATTGTTTATATTTTTATATATTTTATATTGTATTATTACTTATATTATATTACTTATTTTTACTTATTACTATTAAATAAAAAAAATTTTTAAATGAAAGTAAGGAGCGACATTAAAACTTAAAACGAACAGAAATCACTCCGTATATGAAAGGGGCTTTTCCTGTTAAGCGCCCCACTTTTTACGCTAAAGTTTGACTCTTTCTCTTAACTCTATCTCTTTAAACATTAAAAAATTTTAGGCAAAAAATGCAAAATTCCACATTTTTGTAGATAGGAGCATGACATATTTTTGTAGATAGGAGCATGACTACAAAAAGGGTCTCTGGTATGCCGAATCTGATGGTGTGATTTTCGTTAAGATTGTATGACTTTTAGGGGGTGTTTTCCCCTATTTTCTAAAATGAGGCAAATTTTCTCAGGCTCGTAACTTTTGATAGGTAAGACTAATCTTGATGAAAGTTATATATTTAAAATCAGCATTAAAATACAATTTTTTGTATGTAACTATTGGTATCAACATTTTTTACTATCTATCGAAAGCCAACACATAACAATAGATATCTTCACTTTAATTCAAATTACCCCCCACAAGTTAAAAGAGCAGTTGTAACTTTCCTCATTGATCGTGCCCTGAATATTTGCTCCAATTCGTATATAAATGCAGAAATAAACTTTATCAGAGATATTCTTTTTGGTAATGGATACCCCATTCCTTTTGTCAATAAAATAATTAACCCTAGAATAAAAAGACATTCTTGTAAAATCGAAGAATATATTTCACAATTTGAGGCTACTGATAAGCCCTCAAATATTGTCTAACTTCCGTATATCCCAAAGATCACAAAAAAAAACTAAAAAATATTAGCACAAAAAATAATATGTACGTAGTTTTTACTAATAATTTTAAAATCATTAATTTCTTAAATTCTGGTAAAGATAAGACCCCAGTTACTCGCCAAAGAGGGGTCTATCAAATACCCTCTGATTTTGGAAATTTCTATGTCGGCAGGACCCATCAGAATTTAGAAAAACGGTTACAACAGCATACAAAAGACATAGACAAGGCACTAATTTCAAATAGTTCCAACAACTCCTTTGATTCTGCTTTAGGTTGGCATATATTTAATAATCCGTCCCACACGATACTTTTTGAAAAATCTTCACTCATTACTAATGATTTGGGGATAAAATAGGTGGTTCGAGAATCAATCGAAATTAATCTCAAAATAAATAATAATGTTTCTTTGAACAGGGACTTAGGGGAATACTCACTAAATTCTTTATACTCAAATTTAATTAAAAACGATCTAACAAAATATTTTACTAAACCGATTTATAATAGTACTGAACCAGCTACGAAAAGGCCTTTGAGACAGGCTGCTAAGAAAGCAAGGTTGGCTCTGAGATATTGCATTTAATCGCTTTGTTCTCTTTAGTTTGAATGAGTTTATATTCTCTTTTCATTCTTTTTGTCAGTCCTGGTTGAACTTCGTTGAAGTAAGGATGCTAGGGCTGTTTTTAAAAAAAGTTTTTAAATAAAATTATTTAGTTTTAATTGTCACAATTTAATGTAAGTTTATTTATATATGCATATTTTCTCTCTTTTTCTCGTATTGTGCTGAAGACGGCCCTTGGACAATGGGCCAAAATATTCACAGAACTGATTTCCACTGTCTTGAAAAGATTTTCCCTATTGTTTCTACTTTGTATTTGTTTATCAAACAGTTCTTGGTAACGAGCTGTAAATAAGGAGTGATCTGGGTCAATAGTAACTGAAACTCTAAAAAAAAGGCCAGAGAACGACGGAGAAAAAAAAGGAGTCAATAGTTTATTCTTCAGTCTTGAAATTTAACTTAATTTTAAGCTGTAAAGGGAGCTTAATTCAAATCTGTATTCCACTTCAGAAAGTTCAGAGACGGTAAGTAAACATCCAAGGAAGAAATGAATTGATAGGCATAATTTAGTTTTGAAGTCTATAACAAGTGATTTTCTAACCATGTGCAAACCTTATAAAACAGTTCTTTGTAACGAGCTGTAAGTAAGGAGCGATCTGAGTCAATAGTAACCGAAACTCTAAAAAACAGAAATTTGATACCAATATATACATCAAAGAATTTAATGTTTATGCTGAATTGAAAGACACCATAAATTCAAAAATTAAACTCAAGACTGAATTAAAACAGAAGCGACAAAAAAAGAAAAGGCTTTGAATCTGTGAAAAGTCTGGATTTCTTTTCCTCGGAGAAGAAAAAATAGAGTCAAGGGTTTATTTTTCAGTCTTGAAATTTAACTTAATTTTAAGCCGTAAAGGGAGCTTAATTCAAATCTGTATTGCTTTCCACTTCAGAGAGTTCAGAGACGGTAAATAAACCTCCAAGGAAAAACTGAATGGATAGGCATAATTTAGTTCCTTTTAGAGCTTTTGCGAAGTCTCTGCTTTTTCTTTCCAGACCAATTTTCGAAATTTAATTATTATAGAGAGCTTTGACAAAAGCAATTGTATTGGATCAAAATAGATATTTTAACACAACAATTCAAAACATTTTATGAAACCAAAAGATGTTCTTGGGAATAAAATGTGTATAAATGGCAAAATGAGACATAATCTCATATGAATCTTGGTGGAAGTTTTGTTCCTGGTAGCACTGGGTTAAGAAAATCTATAATATAATTGGTTAGGCTGATTTTTGAAACATTTATTAAACTTACCTCCACGAAATGATTATAGCATTGATTACATAACAAGAAATGATTCGAAATTTTTCTTAAGATTGCGCCACCTTTTGTTTTAAAAAAATTTGGCAGACTAGCCTCTGAATGGTAGATTTAATTACAAGGAAGTTTTTCCCCTTTTGCAGTTTATATTAACTTCCTTTGCTTTGTTGCTATGAACCGCATTGATTTAGAAGTCAGATTGTCCCAGACATAATTGTATCAAATACCCCAGTGATTAGTTCTTTATTAGATTCGGCTACCAAAGGAAAAAGTATTTATTGATGTGTCTCCATCTCTTGGTAATACATAAGGGAAAACGGGGGAAAGTACAATTAAAAATAACCGTATTTTCTATGATCTTGCTCAAGAAGTGCACATCTAGCATCATTGAAAATGAATTAGATACTAAGAAATATATTTACACGGATCTGTTTTCTTTGGTCAGTTTTCATGAAAGTTTTTTTCTTTATTTCACCGTAAAGTAAAGAGCAGTATTCTTTTTTCTACTAGGCCACTTTGCATAGAAGGGTGGATAATAAAATATTCGTAGGGGGAATTTTTCTGAAAGTACGAGTGCCCTTTTTAGAACTCGTGAGTGATTAGATGGCAACCAACCCTCCTCCTATGCCCTTTTTCAATTCTCCCCACCATCCTAAAAGATATTCAATTAAAATTTTGAGAAGGGCAGTTTGTTAGAAATATTCAAATGGTTAAAAATGTTCCAAATTATTTCCACATAATAAACGACCGTTTCCTCTCAATCGTACGCCCCTTTTTCGAGTACGCCTGTTTCTGTTTGGCGTCTGCAATGAATTGCTAGGACGAACACAGGTAGTCTAACACAGGTGCCCAAAAATGCTCTTTAAAATCAACAAAAGTAGTATTGCCTCTATGATTCCTGACAGAACAACTATATTAGCCCATATGTGAGAGTATTTGTCACAAGAGAAAGTTGCTGACCTATTACAAGGGTGTTTTTTGTATTGAGCGAAGGTATATCAGCAAGATTGATAGACTTAGCTCACTTGAGACACTTTTTGGGGCCACTTGAGAAAGGTTGCATAGACACGGCCTTAATGGTGTTAGTAAAACAGTAAATAAGTCTATTTCAAGCCTGCATAGCTCATGCTATTCCAAGTCATTATCAGATAAAGAGAACGAATCTAAATTCAATATGAACTAACCTATGGTGTGCTTAGGGGAGCATTATCAATTAAGGAGTTGCCGCAAGGGATCATCACGACTTGATTAGCCCGATTATTTCGGGACTATTTTTTTCTGGAACAGGCCAAAAATGAATGAAAATTAAATTATCAACTGCAATACTTTCCTCTAGTTCTAGTTGCACATTATTTATTAGGGTACTGAGCATTAATTCCTGTAATGGGGAGAGCATAAAAAATTTTGCTTAAGGCCCGTGTTTCCAAACTTTCCATGAGAGGTGTTTCATATGAATTAAATGAATATTCAGGTAACTCTGGACTTGATGGGGGGCAACAGTCGTCCTTACCCCACCCTGTGTGTATTGAACCTTAAAAGAGAGTTTTACTATAATAAAAACTAAAAAGAAACTACAATGAGCGGGAAAAGTGAAATAGGGTGTATTAACCACTCTCTGATGGTTCTCTTAAAATTTAAATACTTGAAACTGTCTTAAACTGAATCAATTAGATAACGAGTGGAAAAGCGGAAGATGTCACTATATAGATGTAAAAAAGAAAAATCCGAAGGGAAAAGAATAATTTTCATACAATTGTGAAAAAGCTATGCCCGCTTTGCCTCTCACAGAGACTATCTGTCTTGGCTCAACTCTAATTAGCCATTGCTCTCAAGTCCTTCATCACTTCCACCAAGTTGATAACTACAATGGACGAACAAAAATAACTATTGTATTAGCTGCTCTTCAATAGTTCTTTTAAAATAGAAAATTTAAAACATAGAAAACGAGTGGAAAAGCGGAAGATATCACTATATAGATGCAAAGTAGGAAAATTCAAAGCATTCCATGCATTTCTTCTTTTTTTTAGATTTATCATTTGTAATATAAATTCAGAAGAGAGAATAATGAGGACTTTTTTTTCCTAAGAGAGTGAATGAACAAAAACTATTTGAATATATATAAATATAATATAATATTAATAAATATAAATATTTAAATATAATATTTATAAATATATAAAAAAATATATTATGAATATAAATATACATATATATATATATATATATATATATATATATATATATATATATATATATATATATATGTATATATATATATGTATATATATTTTTATATATTTTTTTATGTGTTTGTGCTGTTGCACTGGTGATTTCTCTTTTCGTTATATATATATATATATATATATATATATATATATATATATATATATATATATATATATATATATATATATACATATATATATATATATATATATATATATAAATATATATATAATAATAATAATAAAAAAATATATATATTCTTCTTTTCGTTATGTATATATATATATATATATATATATATATATATATATATATATATATATATATATATATATATATATATATATATATATATATATATTTCTATATATATATATATAAACAAATAAAGTCCTCATTATTCTCTCTTCAGTATTTGCATTATGGGAAGGCTGTGTGGTCTTCGTCATTATTTATCATTTGTAGTTTCTCAAATATCATCCTCTTTTTTTAGTGTGTTTCAAAGGCTCATGGAGGATGGGTAAGAGGATCTTATGTGTGTCAGTGCAAAAGGGGCTTCTACTATCCAAAGGGAGGAAACAGTTTCAATGGAACCTTAGCTGAGAGTAAGTTAATCCTACTTAATAATCGGCTATGTCTGTTAACTCCAGAAAATTCGCATTTCTGGCAAACCCATTTCTTCTTATATTTAAAATCGTCAAAAGCTTAAAAATATATAATCGAGCTCTGTTGTCTTAGTCGGAAAAAGCGTGTGGTAGATACGACTCTTAATCGTAGGGTTGTAGAGTTGAGCTTGTATTCAATCTCGTATATTGAAGCTTCTTTTTTCAGACACTGGGTTTGAAGTGTTTTTGAGTGGGTTTGACAAAAATCTTTTTTAGATTATCTGTGTCCAACCGAGTAAAACTTTATAGCTTACTTAGATAGGTCCTCCCACGCCTGAGGGCGCATAAGGCAGCAACAGCGGTTCGCAACGACGACCTGTCCTGAGATTTCGACCAAAGCTCCTCCATCGAAGACCTCGCCAGCTTTGCCTCTTTCTCTAACATCCTGTCAACGGTCATTTTGGGTCTCCCTGACTTCAGAGCCCAAGGGGCATCGTCATGAGGTAGCCTTCCATCACCCATTCGCACCGTGTGCCCCCAATACATTCATCGTCGCTTTCTAATGGCATCAAGGATGGGGGTATGATTTGTCATGGTATAAATCTCATCATTTCTTATTCTCTCAGTCCAATGTATATTCAAAATAGATCTTAGGCAGTTATTATCGAATGCCCGTAGTCGTTTTCCTAGTTGCGCAGTGATACTCCAAGTTTCACAACCATATGTAAGGACGGAGAGGCCATTGCTATTATAAATTCAGAGTTTTAGCCTTCTGGGAATATTTGCTATTTCTCCAAACATTTCTGAGACAATTGAAGGCAGAGCCAGCCGATGCTATTCGGCACAAAATTTCTCTTTCAGGATTGGCATCTTGCGTAAGAATGCTGCCGAGATATTTGAACTCTCTCACTACTTCAATTTCCTCATTGTTGACCAAAAGTCCCTCAGCTAAGTCAAGAGTGACCGGGTTTGACATTGATTTAGTCTTGTTAGCGTTTATGGAGAGTCCAACAGCATTTTCCACATGCCCAAGTTCATTTATATTGTGTTGTTCTTCTTACGGGTTTATATTATACATATTTACGGATTTACACAAATTATATTTGTATAGCCTTTTCTTCTTAAGGGGTTCCAAGCGTGTTGGACACGGGCTCTTCAAAATTGTTATGCGCTAGAATAAGATGGTTGAACACGGGTTCTGAGAAGACATTCGCCGCGTTGAACACTGCACTCAGAACGATGATCTGTGAAACCTGTACGAAACTCCGTATTGGATATGGGTGGTGTGAAAACAAGGCTCAAGTCACTTTGCAGCCCTGACTGATTCAAGATTTCGTTGGTTGTACTTATTTGAATTATAGTTGTGCAGATGTGATTGTACACCCAGGTTCAGACTAAATCCCAGTTGTGGCTCACTTAATTTGTCTTCAAAAAGTTTGAAAAAGGCCAAGGAAAGTAATGTTGTGGGTGATTAGAAATGAAAGCTGAATAAATTTTTCGAGGAATTAAGCTCTTCGCAGCAAGGACACTGTGTTAGAGATAAGTGATGATTCCCCTTGCTTACAGTAAGTTTACATATATTTTACAGCCAATTTATGATAAAGCTTGCCCCTTGCGAGATGTCAGCAAAACATGGACGAACCAAAAAAACCGTGGATAATTGACTAAATCATAAAAGAGAGAAATAAAAGAAAATTGCTATATGAACGATCTCTGACTACTAAGGATCTGATTGATCTCAGGAATTTCAGAGAGGCAAGGAACAGAATAAGCTTTCTACGATGTCAAGCTAAAAATAGATATTTTAGTGAAAAGTTCTGTGAGCATTATATTACTAAAGGATCATGACAATTTATCATTGGATTCGTGGGATTAAAAAATTGCAGCCATTCTCCTTGTATTGAAATAAATGGCACGTCTGTAAGTGACAAAGTTGTTGTTGTCGTCAATCATTTTGTTGTTTTTATTCAAAAATAGGATCTTCAGTTCATGAGGGTGCTAGAAATGATTCAAAAATTTTCTTTCAGATGAACTTGTGGATTCTCGAGGGGAAAGGGTGGAACTTTGCTTTGAAAAATTTGCAAGTGATGAGGTTATAAGAATTGTTGAGAATAATAAATCAAAGTCTACTAGGAATGATTCAAAAAGTTTTCTTTCGGAAGAATTTGTGGATGCTCGAGGAAAAAGGCTGAAGTTTCGGTTTGAAAAATTTACAAGTAATGAGTTTATAAAAAATAGTTGAGGATATTCAATTCAATTTTGCTAAAAATGATGAGTAAATCCAAGAACATTTAAAACCACAATGATTTATATACTTCCTTCAGTGCCTGACATTATCAAAATATCCCTTAAAGCAATCTTCACATATGCCTTAAAACAGGCTAACGTAATACCTCTATTCAAGGGAGGTTTACATTAATAACATATCCCTTAAAACAAGAATCTTCCCATATGCCTTGAAACAGGCTAACGTAATATTTCTGTTCAAAGGAGGTTCAAAGTCAGATATTGGTAATTTGAACCAATCTCAATATTGTCGTTATTCTTTAAGATACGTGAGAAAGTGGTCGGTCACCGCCTTTATGATCATCTTATGAAGCATGGCCTATAAAAGAATAAACTTTTTGGTTTTTGGAGAGGTCATTCTACTAGTCATACTGCTATTCATATCGTTCAATTCGTGAATAATTGTCTGGAAAAGAGTGAAATTACCTTCAAAATATTCTTTGATTCTGAAGAAGCTTTTGATGCAGTAAATCGTGCGTAAAATGGTCGCTTCTGTCTCGTTTCGTGTAACTTGTGGGGTCCCACAAGGCAGGGTGCTTGGTCCTCTACTGTGTTCGGTGTATATTGATACGATGAGGTTCTGCCTGCCAGATTCTTGTTCTACATCATTTGCTGAAGACGCTGCTTTAATATTTTCTAGTTGTGTTTACATGGTTTGATTCTGAAGGCTAATCGTGTTTTAAAAAGCTTTTATGTTTAATACTAAGTTTAAGTTTGCTATCTGTTAATAGTAAAAAGACTAGTTATATTTCTATTCAAGAGTAAGTGAGCCCAAAGACATTAATGGAAAAATATTATTTGCGAAGGAGCCACTTAAGTAAGTACATGAGACGTGATGAAATATTAGTAGGATTTTGATTACAAAATCGCAAACATATTTGGATTTCCCTTAAGGATATTCATATAACATCAGTTTTAAATTGGCACCTTTCATGCCCACCTAACACCCATCACGAATTTCATGGACCCAGTCACCCTCCTTCCAAAGGCTCCAAAAGTATTACTGTAAAGAATGTTTTATAAAGTACCAGAGATTTTAAGTTGATATCAAATAATGCCTCCTTCAACTTTCTATTAGCTTTCAAATGACCTTCAAGGATTTAAGGTTCTATGTTTTTTGTGACGAACCCGGGAAAACAAAACAAATGTGCAACTTCAAGATTAAATATATAATGTAAGGGATAAGTCCAGATTATCTTATTTCAATGACTATGAATAAGTCCCTGATCTTTTGAATCACTGAAGTCCAGATTAGTTTTTTGTGTTATATGACCTTACGTTTAGGTCATACCTAAAAAGCAGTTGGGTCACCTTCAACATATGTGATCAAATTCACCCATCGATCCAACCTAATGATGACAAAGCTTGCAATTCAGACCAGCAACCAATAGGTAGACACCCCTTTCAAGTGTATACACCTATATCTGCTATTTTTGAAACCAAAACAGATAAAACCAAACAGTGGACACAAAAATCATTAATCAAACTAAAAAATAGAACTCTCCAGAGTAGCACTGAAACTTCTATGGAATAATTTAAAACATCCCTAGAAGTTTAGGATTGATTTGAGCCAAGGCTAAAACGAGAAATAATCCCTAAGCAAAAGAAGTGAGGTGATGATAAATTTACGACTTACCGCTTTTGTTCTTACAACTGACCATTATATACCAATCACAAATCAAACAGTTCGTGGTAACGAACTGTAGTAAGGAGCGACCCGGCTCAATAGTAACCAAAACTCTAAAAAACGGAATTTTGATACCAATAGTTGCATCAAAAGAATTGCATTTTAATGCTGATTTTAAATATATAAGTTTCATCAAGTTTAGTCTCACCCATCAAAAGTTACGAGCCTGAGAAAATCTGCCCTATTTTAGAAAATAGGGCAGTTTTTACTGTTTTAAAAAGTAGAGTTGATAGAAAGAGTCCAACTTTAGTGCAAAGAGCAAGGCGCTGAAGAAGGAGCAGCCCCTTTTATATACGGGGTAATTTCTGTTCGTTTTAAGATTTAATGTCGCTCCTTACTTTCCGTTAAAAAAACTTTTTTTTATTTAATCTAAGAAAAACTGTGTTTTTTCGATAAACAAAATTTGTAGCTAGAATATATCTCTTAAAATCAAAGACATGCTTTTGCACAAAAGTATTCCTAGTCACGCCATTTCTCTATCAGCCTTTTTACCGTATTTCACTGGGAATCTACTAATCATGCACTGTAGACAGAAACGCTGAACATATTTCGATAATCACGGAATCAATATCTTTTTAAAGATTACGCTTATATTCTTACCTTTCATTCTTCCTGTCAGAGCGTGTTTTTTGGAAATTCAGCTAATGCGGGTATTATGTTTGCAAAGAAGTATATCATACAGCAAGACTTCTGGGCGATTCGAAGATAAAGTTATTTAGGTGCTTATTCTCTGAAGTATCAAGGCCAGTGAAATCTGATTTTTTTTTTTTTTTAGTTGGCTAAGCGGGAACTAGCTTAACTGTATGTATATAAAATAAATTTTTTTTCTAAATTCTGTGATATTCGCTAATATTTCCGGCATAAAATGATAAATGATATTATTTTCTTGTTATAAAAATTTTATAAGATTTTGTTCAAAGAAAAACTCCATATGCAGTTAATAATTAAAAAAAAAGCTTTCTTTTCAGGTCAGTGAAACCTGTTTGTGTTTAGTTGGCTAAGTGGGAACTAATTTAACTGTATGTAAATAAAAAAAAATATTTTTTCTAAATGCTATTATATTGCTAATATTTTTGGTATAAAAAGATAAATGATATTATTATTTGCTTGTTTTAAAAATACTATATTTTGTTCAAAAAAAGCCTCCATATGCAGTTAATAATTCAAAAAAACATTTTTATAAGAAAAAAGTATTGCTCTTCGTTTACAAGAAGAGCTATATTGAACCAAAGAGGGGCAAATATAAATTAGATACTAGTTCAAATAAAAAGAACCACCAGATATAAATCGGAATAATATGATGAACGAGCAGATAGAAATTAAAATGATAACTCAAATTTAAAATGAACAGAAAACAGCATTAATGCATAAGGGACAACCAAAAGAAAAGGAAATTATAATAAATAATCAAGTAAACCCTGAAACGCACAGAAATCATTAGAGACCGGAGTAAATTTCTTTTAAAGCCAGAGCATTAAAAATAATTTTTATTTAGGACAGTGTGGTTTTTATTTGTCGAATAATATCACCAACAAAAAAAAAGAAAAAACATCAATAATAATGAAGATTAGTGAATAGAATGAATGACAGCCGGTTGACTGTTTTATATACATTGGTATTTGGTCCTGGAAGCCCCAGCTATTTTGGGTTTATTCGCGTTACAAAAGAGAAAAGGTTCAAATAAAAAGAACCACCATATATAAATCGGAATAATATGATGAACGAGCAGATAGAAATTAAAATGATAACTCAAATTTAAAATGAACAGAAAACAGCATTAATGCATAAGGGACAACCAAAAGAAAAGGAAATTATAATAAATAATCAAGTAAACCCTAAAACGCACAGAAATCATTAGAGACCGGAGTAAATTTCTTTTAAAGCCAGAGCATTAAAAATAATTTTTATTTAGGACAGTGTGGTTTTTATTTGTCGAATAATATCACCAACAAAAAAAAAGAAAAAACATCAATAATAATGAAGATTAGTGAATAGAATGAATGACAGCCGGTTGACTGTTTTATATACATTGGTATTTGGTCCTGGAAGCCCCAGCTATTTTGGGTTTATTCGCGTTACAAAAGAGAAAAGGTTCAAATAAAAAGAACCACCATATATAAATCGGAATAATATGATGAACGAGCAGATAGAAATTAAAATGATAACTCAAATTTAAAATGAACAGAAAACAGCATTAATGCATAAGGGACAACCAAAAGAAAAGGAAATTATAATAAATAATCAAGTAAACCCTAAAACGCACAGAAATCATAAGAGACCGGAGTAAATTTCTTTTAAAGCCAGAGCATTAAAAATAATTTTTATTTAGGACAGTGTGGTTGTTATTTCTCGAATAATATCACCAACAAAAAAAAAAGAAAAAATATCAATAATAATGAAGATTAGTGAATAGAATGAATGACAGCCGGTTGACTGTTTTATATACATTGGTATTTGGTCCTGGAAGCCCCAGCTATTTTGGGTTTATTCGCGTTACAAAAGAGAAAAGGTTCAAATAAAAAGAACCACCAGATATAAATCGGAATAATATGATGAACGAGCAGATAGAAATTAAAATGATAACTCAAATTTAAAATGAACAGAAAACAGCATTAATGCATAAGGGACAACCAAAAGAAAAAGAAATTATAATAAATAATCAAGTAAACCCTAAAACGCACAGAAATCATAAGAGACCGGAGTAAATTTCTTTTAAAGCCAGAGCATTAAAAATAATTTTTATTTAGGACAGTGTGGTTTTTATTTCTCGAATAATATCACCAACAAAAAAAAAGAAAAAATATCAATAATAATGAAGATTAGTGAATAGAATGAATGAAAGCCGGTTGACTGTTTTATAGATTGGTATTTGGTCCTGGAAGCCCCAGCTATTTTGGGTTTATTCGCGTTACAAAAGAGAAAAGGTTCAAATAAAAAGAACCACCAGATATAAATCGGAATAATATGATGAACGAGCAGATAGAAATTAAAATGATAACTCAAATTTAAAATGAACAGAAAACAGCATTAATGCATAGGGGACAACCAAAAGAAAAGGAAATTATAATAAATAATCAAGTAAACCCTAAAACGCACAGAAATCATAAGAGACCGGAGTAAATTTCTTTTAAAGCCAGAGCATTAAAAATAATTTTTATTTAGGACAGTGTGGTTTTTATTTTTCGAATAATATCACCAACAAAAAAAAAAGAAAAAACATCAATAATAATGAAGATTAGTGAATAGAATGAATGAAAGCCGGTTGACTGTTTTATATACATTGGTATTTGGTCCTGGAAGCCCCAGCTATTTTGGGTTTATTCGCGTTACAAAAGAGAAAAGGTTCAAATAAAAAGAACCACCATATATAAATCGGAATAATATGATGAACGAGCAGATAGAAATTAAAATGATAACTCAAATTTAAAATGAACAGAAAACAGCATTAATGCATAAGGGACAACCAAAAGAAAAGGAAATTATAATAAATAATCAAGTAAACCCTAAAACGCACAGAAATCATAAGAGACCGGAGTAAATTTCTTTTAAAGCCAGAGCATTAAAAATAATTTTTATTTAGGACAGTGTGGTTTTTATTTCTCGAATAATATCACCAACAAAAAAAAAGAAAAAATATCAATAATAATGAAGATTAGTGAATAGAATGAATGACAGCCGGTTGACTGTTTTATATACATTGGTATTTGGTCCTGGAAGCCCCAGCTATTTTGGGTTTATTCGCGTTACAAAAGAGAAAAGGTTTAAAATATATTTTGTCTACAATAAAGCTTACAATAGTCTAAGCCTTAAAGGGTATTAGCCCTACTCCTGTTTATAATAATTTCTGTTCATTTGAAGTTTGATATAACTAACTATTGTAATTTCTGTTCGATTTGGGGCTTGATTATTCATTACGAGTGATTAGCATTCGAACTAAGGTTTGAGTCATTTCTGATTTTATTTCTGCTCGTCTTTAGTTTGATGTCACTCATTGCTTTTCATTCGAATTAGTTCAAAAAACGAAATTTCACGCAAGATATTTTCAATAAAATTAGTTAAGAGCTTCATTAAACCAAAAATGATCAGAAATAAAATCAAAGAATCTTCCAAGCGTAAAACAATCACGAATCCCCATCGGTAAATAAAGGAAACCCAAAACGAACAGATATTGCAGTAAATAACCGAATAAAACTCAAAACAAGAAGAAACGAAAAGGATTAGGGCTGTCACTCCCCTCCCCGTGGCTGATAGAGACCAGAATAGAATTTGTAATTTACTAGAAAATTATTTATCTCAAGCCAAGGTGTCTTCATAGCTTGAAATTTTAAGCAGATCAGCATTAAAGAAGAATATTAGCACTAAAAATCAACACAGCCATATTTTTCTGCAAAAACCTATTGTCCATGTCAAGTGCCCCTTGGTTCCTCCAAGTCAAAATGTATCCCCAAATCCAGTGAGACAGTGTATATACAATTTTTTGACAACCTAGTGATGTGACTTCATCAGAAACTATTTGAAATGAAATTTCAGGCTGATAACCTAGACAGGGTCGTGATGGGGACAAAGTAGTCAGGGGGGATGGGGAAAAACTCATATGGGGTATTTCATATGCGCGAGGTATTTTAATATTATTATTATTTTTGTAGTCAGTATGTAATTTGTTTGACATTTTTACTGCCATCTTTCATTTATGGTGGTGTGTCCGTCAACAATGGCTGCGCCAACATGTCAAAATAACTTCAGCACTGTGAAGTTATCGTACAAGGTAAAGTTATTGTACAGTGACGTAACTTCGTCAAAATCCTGAAGGAAGGGGGCAAAGTTGGAGCCAATTTTTGAAATCAAGTGAAAATGGGAGTAAAAACAAAAACAAGCCATTTGGTACCATAAAGGTATAATTTAGTGCTATAAAAGCATTATAAAGGTACTTTATAGTACTATAAAGGTAAATGTCAAACAGTTTGTGGTAACGAACTGTAATAAGGAGCAACCCACCCGGCTCAATAGTAAACGGAACTCCAAAAACGGATATTGGATACCAATAGATACATCAAAGAATCGGATTTTTATGCTGATTTTAAATATATATATCTCATCAAATTTAGTCTTACCCATCAAAAGTTACGAGCCTGAGAAAAGTTGCCTTATTTTCGGAAAAATGGAGGAATGCCCCCTAATAGTCAAAGAATCTTAATGGAAATCATGCCATCAGATTCGGCATATCACTGAACCCTATTATAGAGGTTTCAAGCTCCTATCTGCAAAAATGTGGAATCTTTTATTTTTTGCAAGAAGAAAGATGGATGTGTGTTTATTTATTTTTATTTTGTTTTTTTTTTCGAGGGGTGATAGCATCGACGGTGATCGTATGATCGTGATCCTAGAATGTCGCAAGAGTTCTCATTCCAATGGAAATTAAAAGTTCTAGTGCCCTATTTAAGTAACCCGAAAATCGGAAGGTAACTAGGCCCTCTCCAACGCTCATTTTTTTTCCCAAAGTCACCGGATCAAAATTTTGAGATAGCCACTTTATTCAAAAAATTCGAAAAATAAAATAACTATGTCTTTTAGGACGACTTAATCCAGCACAGTCCCTTGGTGAAGGGCTGCAAGTTATGAACTTTGCCCATTGTTTACATATAGTATTTTTTATTAGAAAGTATACAAACGTTTTCAGCGGGATTTTTTTCTGGTGGTGGGGTGTTGTGGGGGGTAGGGTAATAAGTAGGAGGATCTTTCCATGGAGGAATTTATGAAGGGGAAGAGATTTTCCATGAAAGGGGCGCACGATTTTCCTTCATTATTTAAAAAAACGATGAGATATAAAATAAAAACAAGCTTTTTCAACTGAAAGTAAGGAGCAATATTAAAACTTCGCTCAAAGTATTTTTAGTAATTTCAAAAGAGCTATTCATTCTAATTAAAATTTGAAATCTAGTGTAGAGAGCGAGGTATTGACGAGGAGGCGAACCCCACATTTATGTAATAATAATGTACGAATATAGAAGTCTGTTACGTCAGTTAATTTGTAAGTTACGTGTATTTATTACTAATAAAAACGTTCGTAAATAAAATTAAAAGTTCTAGTGGCCTTTTTAAGTGACCAAAAAAATTGGAGGGCAATCGGGCCCCCTCTCCCGCTTCTTTTTTTCTCAAAGTCGTGCGATCAAAACTTTGAGAAAGCTATTCAGCCAAAAACAGTAAAATTAATATGCAAATTTCGTTTTAATTATTCATGTACGGTGAGCCAAAATCAAAACCCTGTATTAATTCAAAAACGTTTAGAAATTAAATAAGAAAAACAAGTTTTTGTTTTAACTGAAAGTGAGGAGCGGTATTAAAACTTAAAACGAACAGAAATTATTCCGTATATGAAAGGGGCTGTCCCCTCCTCAAAGCCCCACTCTTTACGCTAAAATTTGACTCTGTCTCAAAAACTCTGCTTTTTAAAACAATACAAAAAACTGTAGTGTAAAGAGCGGGGCGTTGAGGAGGGGACAGCCCCTTTTATATACAGAATAATTTCTATTTATTTTAAGTTTTAATGCCGCTCCTTATTTTCAGTTAAAAAGAGCTTGTTATTTTATTTAATGTAATAGACGAAACTGATATGTTTCTATTGATGCTCGAATTTTGCAGGTCTATCTTAGTTTTGACATGGTTTCGATAAAACTAAATTTCAGCTGGGGGGACTGGGATCAGGGGGAGGTGGGACAAATCGATGTCTGGGAGGGGCAGTTGCCCCCTTGCCCCATTGTAAATTACGCCCCTGTTATTGTACAACAGATGTTTAAGAAAAATGAGCTTATAAGTAAATTCTGGCCACTGGTATGTCGTAAGAAAAATTAGCCCAACAAACAATTGAATTTTCAAACGATGAAATTTATATAATCGGTAGCCAACCCTATGTAATCCTAGCCAACCACCGATCTGGAAATATCACATGGTGACCTTCAATGAATAGTTGAAGTGTATATTTATCAAGAGGACTTATAAGATAGTTTCTGAGCCTCACAAGAGAGTAAATGCTATTTTCCTTTTTATGACTAAGGCCTGAAGGCAAGCGAGTTTTATGATTATAGAGATTATATCCAGCAAGAAGGCTTTTTTGAAAGGTGGCAAACTTCCGATCGGTTTAGTAAGTTAAACTAATTTTATTTTACGCCTCTTTGTGTGTGTGTGTGTGGGGGGGGGGGGGGGGGTAAGGAGAATTTGAGTTTTGTACTAGGGAGAAGTGCTTTTTACTCCAGCTCTCCCATGATAGTTAATGATTCTGATTAAAATCTAATACCAACAACAACATTAGAAAAAACTATCTATTATGCTTCCTCATTCTGTTAAGATAATTTTTGTTACAAATAAGGAGGAAAAGAAAGTCTTGGGTAAGGGATTTTCTTTTTTATGGAACTTGGTATTAACCAAGTGACATATAGCAATCGCAAATTCTGTCGGTCTGTCGGTCTGTCGATCCCAGTTTTGCTACTTTAGGCACTTCCACGTAAGCTAGGACGATTAAATTTGGCAGGCGAATCAGGGACCGGACCAGATTAGATTAGAAATAGTCGTTTCCCCGATTTGACCATCTGGGGGGGAGTGGGGGGCCCGTTAATTCGGAAAAATTGAAGTATTTTAACTTACGAACGGTTGATCAGATCTTAATGAAATTTGATGTTTGGAAGGATATCGTGTATCAGAGCTGTTATTTTAAATCCCGACCGGATCTGGTGATATTGGGGGGGGAGTTTGGAGGGGGAAACCTCCCAAATGAAACTTGGTGGGGAAAGTAAGCACAAGTCCTAGATACACGATTGACATAACCGGAACGGATCTGCTCTCTTTGGGGTAGTTTGGGGGGGGGGGGGGGGTAATTCTGAAAAATAAAAAAAAATTTAGCTATTTTTAACTTACGAACGGGTGATCGGATCTCAATGAAATTTGATATTTAGAAGGATGTGGTGTTTCAGAGCTCTTATTTGAAATTCCGACCAGATCTGGTGACATGGGGGGGGGGAACCTAAAAACTTGGAAAACACTTAGAGTGGAGGGTTCAGGATGAAACTTGGTGGGAAAAATAAGCAGAAATCTTAGATACGTGATTTACATAATTGGAACGGATCCTCTCTATTGGGGGGGGGGGGTAAACTAAAAAATTAGAAAAAATGACGTATTTTTAACTTAGGAAGAAGTGATCGGATCTTCATGAAACTTCATATTTAGAAGGACCTCGTAACTCAGATCTCTTATTTTAAATCTCAACCAGATCCAGAGTCATTAGGGGGGGGGGCAGTTTGGGGGAAGGGGACCGGAAATCTTAGAAAATACTTAAGGCGGAGAGATCAGGATGAAACTGGATGGGAAGAATAAAAACCTGTCTAAGATACGTGACTGACATAACCGGACCAGATCTGCTTTCTTTGAGGTAGTTGGGGGGGGGGGGGTAATTATGAAAAACTCAAAAAAATCAGGTATTTTTAACTTACGAACGGGTGATCGGATCTCAAGGAAATTTGATATTTTGAAGGATATCGTGTCTCAAAGCTCTTATTTTAAGTCCCGACCGGATCTCGTAACATTGGGGGAAGTTTGGGGTGGGGAACCTAAAATGAGGGAAAACGCTTAGATTGGAGGAGTCAGGATGAAAATTGGTGGGAAAAAAAGTCCGAAGTCATAGATACGTGATTTACATAATTGGAACGGATCCGCTCTATTCGAGGGGGGGGGGGGGGTAATTCTAAAAAATTAGAAAAATGACGTATTTTTAACTTACGAAGGAGTGATCAGAACCTCATGAAACTTCATATTTAGAAGGACCTCGTAACTCGGATCTCTTATTTTAAATCTCAGCCGGATGTGTCTCAAAGCACTTATTTTAAGTCGCGACTGGATCTGGTAACATTGGGGGAAGTTTGGGGTGGGGAGCCTAAAATGATGGAAAACGCTTAGATTGGAGGGATCAGGATGAAACTTGGTGGGAAAAAAGCAGAAGTCTTAGATACGTGATTTACATAATTGGAACGGATCCGCTCTATTGGGGGGGTGGTTAATTCTGAAAAATTTGAAAAAATGACGTATTTTCAACTTACAAAGGAGTGATCGGATCTTAATGAAATTTCATATTTAGAAGAACCTCGTAACTCAGATCTCTTATTTTAAATCTCAGCCGGATCTAGCGTAATTGGGGGGGGACTGTTGGGGGGTACGGGAAATCTTTGAAAATACTTAAAGCGGTAAGATCAGGATGAAACTGGATGGGAAGAATAAAAACCTGTCTAAGGTACGTGACTTAAGATACGCTCTTATTTTAAGATACGCTCTTATTTTAAATCCTGACCGGCATTAAGCCTCTGATTTTCCTTTTAAATCAATCTATTGATTTCTAGATTTTTTTAAAGCTCATACCATATGAGCTCTTGGCTCTTCGCTGTTCTTGCCTCGTCACAAGTGCCATATGAGCTGTTAGCTCTTGTTTGTTATTTACAAAACATATCGGATCAGTGTCACTTCATATTTTACTAATATTCTTATGTTTTCAGTGGCGTACTTAGATAAAGCCAGATTTGAAAGTGACATTTATGACAGGATATATAGATGTCAGAAGTGTGCCATTGGCTGTGAAACATGCGTAGACGACCAGCCTTGCATTGTGCCCCATGACTGGACTCTTCGGTATGTAGCATTGGGCCTATGAATAAAAATGAAAATATTCAGGGTATCAATTCAGAAGGTTCCTATTGGTCTTTGCCTATAGTTATATTTTCAGTTTTTAGAAATTATAGCTACATATCTGTTTCCCGGTAAATGTTTAAACATACAAGAAACGCATATATAAACATCCTTTCAATGTATTTGCACTATATGTATAAACATTTTTTTTCAAATTAAAGTACAGAGTGGTATTAAAGCTTAAATAAGTAAAAGTTCTTCTGTATTTAATGAGGGTTTTCTCCCCCTTCACCCCCCTCTGTTTCTGACAAAGTTGTGATAGTTTTATTGATTGATGCAAATATGCATTGATTAGCCATTCCATTCTTGAGGCGTTAAGAAAAAATACATGTTATTCCAATGCTTTTGCCCTTGATTTGTCCCTGGTTCTTGAAGTATTGAGAAAACTAGTGGGGAAAACTTTGGTGCAACGAATGAGAGGTTGAGAGTGGGCCCATATACAGTATGATTTCTGCTTGATTCGAGTTTTAATGTCACTCTTTATTTTTGTTTGAAAAATCTTTCTTCTCATATTTGTTATATTTTTAAATACCGTATCTTTGATTATCCTAGATATTAGAGTGGTGCCACCGCATAAACTGCCAATTTTTACACTGAATTTGACTTTGAAATGAAGGGGGATTCGGGGGTTAAATCTATAGTAGCAAGGACAGTGTGAATTTTCATTGAATTCACCTGAAGTTCTTCTCGTGGGAAGTTCAAAAATATAGGTCTAACAACACGTTTTGAGGCCTTAGGCCCCCTCCCGATAAAAGAATCAGTTGAATTCCAACCTAACAGCTGGTACCCAACTATGTAATACTTTGAACACCGATAGTTTTAACGATATATAGTTAAGTCTCTATTTCAAGGAGGCACACTCGTGCCTCTATAAAGAGGCGACACACGACAATGTTAAGCGATCTTCACGACAATGTTAATCTAACACGACAATGTTAAGCGAGCTTTTAAAGACTCTTTTGTACAGGTTTTTTTTGTGGGGGGACTTCATTGTTACTAATTACTAGTTTCGGTGCAATGGTTCTCCTGTCCTCTTGTGTTTAACATTTTTCGAAGTTATTCCATTATTCATTCATTTCAATTTTTTGTTAATTAAAAGAGGGCCTTTCCGAAGCCAAGAGCGGGGGGTTAGCAAAAAAACAAAAAACCTGTACAAAAGAGTCTTTAAAAGCTGGGGATTTGGGGTGCGGCAGCCCCCCAACTGCCTCTTCTAATTCCTGTACGTTTTAAGGTTCGACTTTGGGACGCAGCCTCTTTAACTCTTTAAGAAAACGAAGTTTTTTTCATATTATTGTAGAAGGGACCCATGTTTAGGTATGAATATTACATTACGCACCTGTATGACTTCTGAGACTAGAAGGCTACATAGATAGTCTTTCAAAGGTTTTCAGGATTTTTCTCGGGACATTAGAGCCCGATTTGGGCCAATATTGCTGTTTTGAGGCTAAAGAATTTGACTGTTTGAACTGGTGTGACTTCCTTTGATGCTCATAAAGGGCACTAGAGCTTAAATTTTCGTTTAGTTGAACCCTTTTTCGGCAACCCACGGCTATTGGATTTATACGATCATCTCTGGGGGAGGATAAAAATACGCACACTTGACCGTCTATCTCTGGTGTGAAAGGAAATTTTGAACCCTGGTAGTTAATATCTTTAAGGTTCTAAAACATATTTTTTTAAACAGTTTTCGTTCTGTCTTTGAGCTGTGAGGACGTAAGCTGGATTATACTTTGCATTTAATTGGATTGCACAATAAGCGAAACTGTTGAAAGTAAGAAAATTGCGAAATATTACGAATTTTCCGATAACGAAATATTATAAATTATCGACGGCTTGATCGAATACGGACTATGATTTTTGAACATCATTTAGATTATAGGGAAGTAAGTTTTCGGGGCCTGTAAAATGGACTTAGCGTATATTTGTCCAGTTATGAACTTCCTCCAAAGGCAAATTATTAAGAAGGCAGATAAGGATGTTGTTGTGAAACTAGCAGCGAAAATTTTCAGAAAAGATGCATTTAAAGAGACTATTGAACATCTGTCGTGGCATTTCTAACGTGTATCAAATAGTTCGTGGTAACGAACTGTAGTAAGGAGCGACCCGGCTCAATAGTAACCGAAACTCTAAAAAATAGAATTTTGATACCAATAGTTACATCAAAAGAATCGCATTTTAATATTTTAAATATATAAGCTTCATCAAGATCAGTTATATGCATCGAAAGTTACGAGCCTGAGAAAATTTGCCTCATTTTAGAAAATAGGGGGAAACACCCTTTAAAAGTCATAGAATCAGAGTCATACACCATCAGAGTCAGCGTATAATAGAATCTTATTGTAGAAGTTTCAAGCTCCCATCTACAAAAATGTGGAATTTCGCATTTTTTGCCAGAAGACAGATCACTTTATTTGTTTTTTTTCCAGGGGTGATCATATCGACTGAGTAGTCCTAGAATGTCGCGAGAGGGCTCATTCTAACGGAAATTAAAAGTTCTAGTGCCCTTATAAGTGACCAAAAAATTGGAGGGCACCTAGGCTCCCTCCCACGCTCATTTTTTCCCAAAAGTCACCGGATCAAAATTCTGAGATAGCCATTTTATTCACCATAGTCGAAAAACCTAATAACTATGTCTTTAGGGACGACTCACTCCCCCGCAGTCCCCGTGGGAGGGGATGCAATTTACATACTTTGACCTGTGTTTACATATAGTAATGGTTACTGGGAAGTGTACAGACGTCTTCAGGGTATTTTTTTGGTTTAGGGGGGAGAGTTGAGGGGGGTACGTGGGAGGATGTTTCCATGAAGAAACTTCTCATGGGGGAAGAAAATTTCAATGAAGGGGGGCGCAGGATTTTCTAGTATTATTTGAAAAAAACAATGAAAAAATTAATATGAAAAGTTTTTTCTACTGAAAGTAAGGAGCTGCATTAAAACTTAAAACGAAAAAAAAGTATTACACATATGGGGTGATTACCTCCTCGTTATACCTCACTCTTTACGCTAAAGTATTTTTAGTAATTTCAACTATTTATTCTACGGCCTTTGTGATTCAGAGGTCATTCTTAAGGAATTGGGACAAAATCTAAGTTTTAGTGTAAAGAGCGAGGTATCGAAGAGGGTTGAACCCCCTCATATACGTAATAAGAGCATACGAATATAGAAGTTCGTTACGTAAGTTAATTCGTAAGTTACATATATTTTTTGGCAATGAAAACGTTTGTAAAAAATTAAAAGTTCCAGTTGCTTTTTTAAGTAATCAAAACTTGGAGGGCAACTAGGCCTCCTCCCTCGCTCCTTTTTTCTCAAAATTTTCCGATTAATTGCAATTAATTAATATGAAAATTTCATTTCAGTTATTTATGTGCAGAGAACCAAGATCAAAACATGCATTAATTCACAAACGTCCAAAAATTAAATAAAAAAACAAGTTTTTTTAAATGCAACATTAAAACTTAAAACGAACAGAAACTACTCCGTATATGAAAGGGGCTTTTCCTCCTCAACACCCCGCTCTTTACGCTAATGTGTCTTACTGTTTTAAAAATAGAGTTAAGAGAGAGTCAAACTTTAGCGTAAAGAGCGGGGCGTTGAGGAGGAAAAGCCCTTTCATATACGAAGTAATTTCTGTTCGTTTTAAGTTTTAATGTTGCTCCTTACTTTCACTTTAAAAAACTTATTTTTTTTTATTTAATATTCTTGAGAGGCGACAAGGCTCATATCCGAGTGCAGCTTCTATGGCTGACTTTTACAAATTGCAATCGGACCGAATATAGAAAGATCCTGTTCCATGATTTGCGATTATGGACCCGTCAGATGTTCCAGTCTTCCCGAGCGAACCAAATACTATTGTGGCATCAAGATTAAATAACTGCGTTCGAATTTTAAATTTCCTCGTTGAAAAACAAGAGTCCGTTAGCACAGATATAGATGAACTAAACCGTTCTTGGCCGTTCCTTCCTAACTCAGAAAATGCTACATTTCATTTTTAGTATTTTACCTGCTAGTATGCAGTCTTCCAACCACGCTAAACAGCGCGAGTTTGTTTCAAATTTAGGATGCTTAGAGAAAGTCGACCATGTTGAGGAACGGAGAGATAGGCTACTAGTGTTTATGAAAGATAATGATTCTGCCTCATCATTGGTGCCCTACCTCCCGACTAACTCATCAGTGCTAAGATCGGGAAGAAGGAATATCTAGGAATCATACGGATTGACAAGGGCTTTGATGCATCAGCTATTAACTGTATCGTGCAAGTAAAGCGCTTTGGAGGTAGTTCAGTTGTGCAGCTGTCCTTAAAATTCCAACTAGATCTCAATATCGCTCTGAAGCTTGGCATCCAAATTGATTATTCACTTTTCCGTTTGTCACCTCCACTAAATCCACCCAAGCAGTGCTACAAATGCCAAGGCTTTGATCTCTTTGAACGTGAAAATATGAACGAGATTAAATGTGGTAAATATGCGGGGACCAATGTTAATAGCTGCGATAATGCTTGCTTAGCCTCCATTGTAAAATGTCTGAATTGTCTTGGAAATCACAGAGACAACAGCTTCTCCTGCACTGTGCTGAAGGGCCGTATGCCTGCTACTATTTCGAGTACTCAAGATTGGGGCTGACACCCCCCCCCCCCTTTGCACCGAACCTGACTGTGTAAACCTGTATTTTCAAGCAAGAGATAAGTTAATAATTTTAGCTGGAATATTCAAGTTTTTTGAAGTAGTGTGTTCGAAGTACGAAAAATTTGGTTCAATCCCACTTTCTAGGGAATCTATAATGAAAAAAAGTTGAGATGGCTAGGCCACGTTCTGCGGATGAAGGATGACAGATTGCCGAAGATTGTCCTTTTAGGCCAACCGTCTGGGGCTACACGTAAAGCAGGTCGTCCTCGTACGGGGTTGGATGTCATAAATAAAGATTTAAATGAAATGGGAACTTCCTGGGAGGGTGTAAAGAGGGAGGCCTTGAATGTATTAGGTTGGAGGAGGAGCGTGCGTAGCTGTGTTTTCCTCAGGCGGCTTGGTGCTGCAGTGAGTTATTAGTAGTAGTAGAAGTAGTGTTTATAATAGAGGA
This sequence comes from Artemia franciscana, assembly GCF_032884065.1. Classification (NCBI taxonomy): domain Eukaryota; kingdom Metazoa; phylum Arthropoda; class Branchiopoda; order Anostraca; family Artemiidae; genus Artemia; species Artemia franciscana. The sequence continues at coordinate 4,327,373 of NC_088872.1, forward strand.
CCAGTTAAGTGACGTTAATAGTAATCAGCTGGAAGCTTCTTGTGAACAAAAAGAGTGCTTCATACATCCTGCTAAAATCAGAGGAGGTCGTCCCTCTGGTGGCATTATGATTGGAGTTAATAAGAGCCTTAGGTGTGTTTTACTTGAAACCAATGATACTTTTGTTCCTGTTGATCTAGGGCATACCGTTGTTTCTTGCAGTTTATATGCCTTGCTAATTACAGAAACGAACAATCTAAGGAACATTTTGCTAAAGTATGTTCAAGTATCTCAAAATTTCACATAAAATACGAGTGTCTGGTAAAGCCATCTTGCTTTTTGACGATTATATCACCGACCTTACCATTCCTAGTTTACCGTGGTCCCAGATCTTATTATAATAATATCTGAATGATCTACTTTTGGCAAAGAGTTGCAGAAATTATACTTATAGTCATAATTAGGTACCATGGCAAAATTTTGACTTTATAATTTCGGATCTTGAATTGTTAAAAAAGTTTTTTGTTAAACTATCAGATAAAATTTTGGCTAGCGATCATTTTCACCTTGAAGTGTCTGTTACTTTAGATGGTTTTTTTTTGTCGAGCGTGTTGTAGTTCGAAATGGTTTCAGAAACAGCTTTGGGATAGGATAGACGTAAACTTATATCAGTGCGCATTATATGATATTCTCAGTAGAACCCGAATTCCTTTTCACCTCCTGTCACAGTCTCAAAAATTTCATTGGTCGGAATTAGATATGTATTATGCTGAAATAGTTCATGCTATGAAAGTTGTGACTTCCGTTACGGTTCCAGTTATTAGAGTGCGTAGAAATACACAAAAAAAGTGATGGTCTGTTATACCAGAGTTGGGTGAAGCAAAAGAGAAACATCGCCTATAATATGATATTTGGGATCAATGTGACCGACCAAGAAATGGCCCACTATTCTATATAGTTGAATCAAGAGAAGAGAAATATATAAAGTTAGTGGCAACATGAAATCCTACTGCGGCCTCCTTATCGTGGTAGTCAGGGGGGAACGGTGGGAATTGCATATCCCAATTCTTGTTAGGCCTAACTGCAACAGGTGTCATCAGGGAGTGGAGACCTGCATGGTTAAATGTATTTCCACGAAACGTCCAAATGCAAGTCAATGTAAATAGCCCAACCCATACTAGAGCATTCCCGGCAAGCGATGGTTGAAGATTTCATCAGCGCCTTCCCCGAAAAATTGGCCAGCTGAGATACTCCTTCGGAAAAATAGACAACTCCTGGCGAACCAGTCGTTTATCTCTGAGGAATTATTGCGTTACAGCGTAGACATCATGTGCACTTCAGAAACTCGAGTCCACGGCATTGTAGAAGGCTCAGAGATTAGAACTTCTGAAGGCGAGTTTTCTTTCTCCTATTTCAACTTTAGATCCCTTGATGGATCTGTGTATGGTTGAGTGGTCATCATTTTAAGCCCTCTCCCATCAAGGTCACTTATATTGTAGGAACCTATCTCACACAGAGTAGAAAGAGCGTGTTTCAAAGGCCACCTATTCAACATATCAGTTATTATCGTTTATGCTTATGCTCCAACCAGAGACGCACCGGAGAGCGAAGTGGGTCTTTTTTTTACCAACTTCTAGCTTGTACACTTAAGAAGGTCCAAAAACGATACCTTATTTTTATTGGAGGCGATTATAACGCCAGAATTGGGGGAAAAGTATCTAATACGGATTCTCCCACTGGCCACTTTGGTCTTGGAGCTATATGTAGCAGGGGATCAATGCTTCTACCCTCTGCCATGACCAATGATTTGGTCATTACCAATATTTTATTCAAACACAAGCCGAGCTATAGAGTCACATGGTATTTAGGAGATGGTAGAGCGAAAAGCCAAACTTATAACATCTTCATTCCCCGCCGCTGGAAATCAATTGCTACGAATAGTAGATCGTACATTGGGGTAGATAATGGTATGAAACATGGGTTGGATCATCTTCTAGTCAAGTTAGATCTAAAGTTGCAAATAGCAGCACGCACCAAGAGGAAACCTCCTCAAATTTTTGACACCAATCACTATGATTTTAAATATACGACAGGAATTCCACCTAGAGATAACTAATCACTTTGGAGCTCTCAAAGTGCAGGCAAATGACGAGCGAACCCAATTTTTGGATGAGAAGTTGCCAACCATACGCAATACAATTCACGAGGCTGCAGAAGCTACAATAGGATAATACAAAAGACTATCAAAAATGGATGTCAACACGCCCAGTTTAGCTGGATGAGCACAAGCAACAGATATCAGACAGAAAATAAGAATTGTTCAAGTACCTGAGAAGAGAATACCACCAGTCGGCTAAGAATGATAAGAACCAACACTGGGAGAAAATCACTGAAGATATGGAAGCCACTGCTTCCAGATCCGATACCTGAAGATGTATAGGCTCCTAAATACAATCAAAGGTAAATCACATAAGCCTAGTAGTACGTCCGTCGAAGGTGAAAACGGATAGTTACTCTTAAATAATTCCCAAATAATAAATCGCTGGAAGGAGCACGTTCACAAACTACCTAAACAGCACCAACTCTCCACAGCAATGGCTCATAGTCAGCGTTGCCGTAATCCAAGTCGAAGCCCTGGTGACCTGCAGGAGCCAAACTCACCCAGCAGTATTTACAAAGACGTGAACATGGCTCCCCCCTCCTACGTTAAAGGAAGTCCAACAAGCAATCAATTGCCTGAACAGCAATAAAACCCCTGGTCTTATGCTAGTCCAGCTGAAATTTACAAGTATGGACGGACAGCACTTGTCAGCAGGCTTCATAAACTAACCTGTTGTATATAGGAAGAAGAGATGGTTCCACAGGATTGAGGAGACCCTATCATCCTTCCAGTCTTCGAAAAACGGCTAAAGACAAAATGCAGGAGCTATCGAAGGAGAATCCAGGTAAAATTAGAATATATACTTCTAGATACCCTTCTAGATCAAGCTTTTTAAGATCTGTCAAATCCGCACTGCTTCAAAAATATTTGCCATAATGCTACATAAACTTTTTTGTATCCAGTGCAACGTGAAGACAAGGTCCAATCAAACGGGATTCAAACCAGGCATGGGAACAGTCGACCAACTATTTGTCCTAAGACAAACCCTTGAAAACAGGTCAAACCACCAGATCTGACAGTATCTCTGTTCATAGATTTTAGCACAGCTTTTGATTCTGTTCTAAGGGATGGAATATGAAAGGTCGTGGCAGAGCGTGGAGCACCAGGCAAGATAGTCAGACTTATCCAAGCAAACTACCAGCATATGAGAGCTAAAATTTAGATCGGTGGGGAGCTCTCCTCGATGTTCCAAACTGAGTCTGGTGTCCCACAGGGATGTATATTGTCTCCTGTCTTGTTTCATTTTATAATCAACTGGATTATGACCAGAGCAATGGCAACCTTTTCAGGCATTGAAGTAAGTCCCAACTTTGTGATCATCGATCTGGACTACGCTGACGATTTTTGCTTATTAACCGAATCTCGTTCACAAGCCCAATCCATGCTATCGAAGGTAGGTGAAGAATCCTTTCTGGTCTGCCTGAAGATAAGGTCCTCGAAGACAAAAGTCGTGATGCCTTGTATGTCAGCTCAAGACCCCCAATTTTACTAGAACAGTTGCCCATGGATGAGATTCCTGAATTCAAGTACCTAGGCTCTCTAGTAGACCCAGTAGGAGGATGCACATCAAAAATTTAGTCGAGAATTGCTTCAGTATTTCGAGTGTTCACCCACCTAAACCACTCTCTATGGAACCAGAAAAATTTTCTTTTGAAAACAAGAATAAGGATATATCAGGCCCTTGTTTGGCCTGTCTTACTATTCGGCTGTGATGCGTGGGCTTTGAAAGCATCCTATATTAAAGCCCTCAATGCATTCGAATATGCATATCTAAGGAGAATTATTGGCATTAAAATCCGTGATGGAGTCAGCAATGATCAACTCTGCAAAATCTGCCGTCAGTGGTTTGATTTGGCCACTATAATTAAACGAAGAAGAATCCGATAGTTTTGCCATAAGCTTAGCCACAACACCACACCTTCGTCAATAAAGCCCTTGGATTTACGCCTCTTCCGAGATGGAAAAACCGACATAGAGGACAAAAGAAAATGTGACTCACCTGCATCAAGGCTGACCTAGACCCAATCGATGGCTCCAAGAAGTATGGTCGAAGATGGAAAAAGTCCTGTCTCGAATTGAACCAATCGTAAATGACCGAGAATCTTCGCCTTCTGCAATGACGAAGCGACTAGACGCTAGGGAGAAATGAGATGCTTGAGTCCTGCTACAAGCACAAGTAAGCACGTATAAAAGCCTATTTTGGTTTTCTCAATCTTCGGTTTTGATTCATATTGCATCTCTAAAATGTGGGAAGTCCCCAGGTCCAGATGGTTTGTTACCAGAGCACCTTCTGTATGGCACTACAAAATTAATAGAGCATCTTACGTTATTATATTAAGTGAGAGTAAACCATCAATGTGTCCCTTCTTTGATGGGAGAAGGTAAAGTAGCTTGCATACGCAAGAAGGGCAAAGATCCTTCAAAATGTTCATCATATAGACCTATAACACTTTGTTCTGTTATTAGTAAATTATTTGAAAATATTTTACTCCCATTTTTATCATCAAAATGCGATGTGGGGGACCTTCAGTTGGGCTGTCGAAGTGGTGTAGGGGTTCAAAATAAACACGCCATTTTTTTTTTGAAAAATTGGAACACCATCATAACTTTAAAAAGCAACTATTTGTGTGTGGAGTTGATATTCCGAATACGTTTGATAGTATGTTGCATAACCATACTTTTTCTTTATCATTGTTGCCTAGTGGAGTGAACCCATTTATAAGCCAGTGCTTGAACGGCCATTCATTCGTAAGAATATTTCGGGAGGGTGACTTTCAAACCGAAATTCTTTACGTCGTTAAATAAAACAAAGGTCAGTTCTTAGCCCCGTTATATTTAATACCGCTAGTTAAACAGCCATACGGTAGCTAACCCCAAATGTGACTGACGGTATCGACATTAGCCACTTGTCGTAAGCTGACGATATTTTGTTCTTTTCAAACAATTTAATATCAAGGCAAAATGCAACTAGTATATTACATTCACATCTAAGGGAGATAGCGTTAGAGATTGAACTTACTAAAACAGAATTTCTAGTGGCAAATATTAATAGTGATTTCCGGCATCATAAAATTAGGGTGGGATCACTGAATTTTTTTAACAAAGATTCCATTAAATATCTTGGGTTACCTTTTGGTGCGACAGTTAAAGCTATGCGGGAGTTGGTGTTATTGTCGGTATTGGGAAAACCTAGGAAAACTTATCGCCTGCTAGCCAGGGTGAAAGGTTGTTTTGATAAACAAACACTTGTTATAATTTATACATCAACGTTTACACCTCATGTTTTTTTTTCATTGTTCCATTTTTGAAGTTTGTAAGTAAAAGTTATAAAAAGCGTACTCGCGTGAACTTTTTCCGGTTTTGTAAATATTTTCTTGGAATCCCAATAAGTTTCAAAAATAGGAATATTATCCGAAAATTCGGAATATTTGATATTACTGTTAAATGGATCAACAATACATTACATTTCTTAAACGATCCAGAAGAATAAAATAGATTGTCCACCTCATTTTCTTGTTTGTTGGATAAATAGTTTTATCGCCATAGATTTAATAAATCTAAGCTACTTATGCGTTATGTATTATGAGCGTTTATGTGTTATGTTTTATGAATGTTTTTAGTCTTATGTACTATTTTGCTATCATAAGCTATTTATAATATATATCCATGAATTATTACGAGCATTATGACCAGCTTATTATCGTCCTTTTCGTTAGAAGTGTAATTTTGTATCTTCCAGTTTCCTTTTCATTCATTCCTATACTCCTCTGTGTATATCCATGTATCTATAGAAGGTATATATAAATTATTATTATTATTATCATTGTTATTATTATTCGTATTATTATTATTATTATTATTATTCGTATTATTATTATTATTATTACTGTTATTATTATTACTATTATTATTATTATTATTATTATTATTATTATTATTACAAAGGTATATAGAGGGATAACCTCTTTTTCTTTAATTATGCAAAAATTCAAATGTTATTACCCTTTGGTGACCTAACATAAATTAACGAATATTGTATATTTAGAACCTGCACAAGTAGTAACGTCAATTGATCCGTTGTGTGGGGAGCGGAAGTAAATTTGTTTGCATTTTCTTGGGAAGTGTGAAGGGTTAAGGGATTCGGGATAGGGGAAGTATAAATAGGTGCTGAGAGGAAGTTTTACTGTGTTTTGCTGAGGGGAAGCGTTGTGTGTGAAAAATTGATGAGGGATGACTATTTTATCTTAGGTACCACCATTGCACTGCCTAATTAAAGAGCGATGTTGGCACAACATACCATTTATTGATTTTTTTTTTTTTTTTTTCATCAAGGCACTTCTTATAGAAGGAATTGTCGTAGAAGCTTTAGAAGGAGCTCATTCGATCGTAAATCGAGAGTTTTAGTGCCCCTTTTAAGAGTCATAAGCGTTTGGAAGACATCCAACCGCATACCCGCTCCCATAAATTTTCCAAACAAATCAAATCAAAATTTTGAGATAGCTATTTTGCTCAACTTAGTTGTTTAAAGGTCCAGCAACTATGTCCTTAGCGATTTCAACCTTCCTCCCAACCTCCCTCAGGGCAAGGGATATAAGTTATGCAATTTGTCCATTGTTTGCATATAGTATATTTAATTGAGAAGGGTGGGCATGTTTGACTTTTACTTTCCAAAAAGACGAAGGGTATTCATGTGAGCCTTTCAGAGAATGCTGAGGGAAGTGTTGAACTTCATCAAAACACGCTATGTGCTTACGAGTTGTCATAAGGGCTTACCACAGGAACGACTGAGTATATTAATTTGAATCTTTCAGCAAAATGGTAACGGAGATGATCAACTGACCAAAAAGACAATGTTTGCACGCTATTAATGCTATGCTACAAGTATCACTAATACTACTGCTATCACTGCTGCTACTACTACTGTCATTACCATTAATAAGCCTACTACTTCTGTAGCGAGTACTACCAAGACTAAGGATATTGAAATGAAGATCTGAGGAAATTTTGAGGGGAGAATTTAACTAAATCAAAACATGTGCATACAAATTGTCAAAAGGGCATATCAGCAATATTTTTGGAACGTCTTGCCGTATCAAGATGAAACGTCTGGGTCATGATGAGTCGAATGTTCAACTGACCAAAAGGCAACATGTACATGTGACTACTGCTATTAATACTGCTGCTACTACTGTTAGTAATGCTACTAATACAACGGTATTATTTCGACTACTGCTCCTGCTACTTCTAATAATACTATGATATTAGTACTATCAAGGCTAAGTGTATAAAGTTGGAAATTTGAGAAAATGTTGAGGGGATATTGGAACTAAATAAAAACAAACTATGCGTATGCAGATTGTCAACATATTGAATATGTCGAACCCACAGTGTTATGTCATTTTCCCATTATGCCTTAAAACTAATGTTCCTTGAAGGTAAATGAAAAGGCACTGTGTGCATGTTGATTGCTAGTATGACGTCTCAGTAACATCCGAAGAGTGACTGAAGGTATTTAGTTGGAACTTTCAGGGCTACTACTATCACTTCTTGTAATAGTGTATCCTGGTTGTCAAAGACCATAGATACAATGTTTGGGGAATTTTACAAGCCAACTTTTGAAGGTATAAAACGATATTCTAAGTTAAAGAATACCGTGTGTATTCAAATTTTCAAAAGGGCGTAGGGTGTTAAAAATTGTTGAAACATTTTCTTCAACATGCTATGTATTTTTATCTATAAAAAACAAAAAGAGTTGAAATTTTCTTTCCTTTTTCGATGAAAAAGACTAGGTCAATAAAAAAAATAATAATAATTTTTTATAAACTTTTTCCACAAAATAAGTTTTTTCAGAAAAAAGTTTAAACCCAAGATGAGAGGAAATAAAGTTAAATAATTTTTTTAAGCGTAAAACTACCACAAACAGAAATTACAATAAATAAACAAAGTCAAAGTCAAAACAACCAAAAATTAAAATATCTACGGCTGACGCCCCCCGTGCCTTCTGAAAACCAGAATATAATTTATACTCTTCTGGAAACAAAATATGCTTAAATATTTTCACTATCTAACTCTGATATAAATATTAAGACTTTAATGAATAAATATTGCAGGTGTAAAAGAACAGATATTGGTAATGTCAATCCACATTTATTTGTTGCTTCTTTACATTAAAGTGCAAATTATTTTTAATGGTTTAATCATTTACATGGTTTTCAATGGGAACTACTCGAATAAACCTTTTTACACCTATATCTCTAAAATTGCCATCATTTTACACCTATATCTCTAAAATCGCCATTTTTTCTTCAAGTGAGCAATTAAATTTGAAATTCTACGTTACATCCAAAACATTTCTACAATAAGATGGCCCTCATATTACAAGCTTAGCGCAGATGCATTTCTTAGAATAAAAATAGATTAGGGAAGCAATCACCCCCTCTCTCTATTTTTTTTTTTTTTACCAAGTCTCAAATGAATCAACTCAGTCAAATGAACCTTAAAAATGACTATTAACCGATTATTTGCACTAACTAAATTTGTCTTTATGAATGAACTTTCCATCAGGTGGCATTATGGCACATTAGATTGGGAAGGTAAATGTCTTCTAATATTTATAAGTTGATTGGAAATCTTGGAATTTTCAATCGATACCAATGTATCCCTTTTCTATGGCAAAATATCTTTTACTGCTTAAAAAGAGAAGTATAAGTATTAATTTTCCCTTAAATGAATCATTTTCCTGTATTCCAAGATCACTGGATACAATCTTTCCCCGATAAATAATAAACAATATGTAAACACGCATCTACGACCTAATTTTTCTAAAAATATAAAAAATGTATTTTTTTAGATAGTGACTTGAAACCCCTTTAATGTTAAGGGCTTATTCGTATGTCGAATCTGATCGTGTATTTTTCATCAAGGTTCCTCCTTTTTTAGAGTGATTCCTACTTTTTTTGATTAGTCAAATTTTCTCTGGCTCACAGCTTTTAAAGAGTGAATTCAATTTCAATGGATTTTACATATTAGGAATCTTCATAAAAGCCAATTCTTTAAATGTAATTCCTTAAATGGATGAAATAATTCCTAATGAATGAATGAATGAATGAATGAATGAAACAAGGAATGAATGAATGATAATAAGGAAATGATTCCTTAGAGTTTCACTCTCCAATGTATACGTACTATTTAGTACTTATATGTAAAGTACGTAAAGTATACGTATACTTTAAGTATAAGTATACTTACACTTAAAGTATAGGTATACGTACGTAAAGTATACGTACAGCCACTCTTTACATACAGTTTGTTACCACGAACCACTTCATGTCAACAAGTTAAACCTCATTCAAGTTAAACATCAATCGTTTGTTTTCAGCCATTTTGTACAAGAGAAATAATAAAAACGTTTATCTTATTTTTCAAAGAAGCAACTATTTGACGACGATTAACAAAGAAAGCAAAAGGGACGATAATTGTTTCATGATGTAACTAAATAAAAAAAACAAGTTTTTTCTACTGAAAGTAAGTAGCAATATTAAAATTTAAAAAGAATAAAAATTACTACATATATGAAAGGGTTTGCCCCCTCCTCAACACATTGCTCTTTCCGCTAAGGTTTTTTAGCACTTTTAAAAAAGCTTCCTATTGTTCTAACTAAACGGCCCCTGTGTTTCAGGAGTCCTTAAGAATTTGGACAAAATTTAAACTTTAGTTTAAAGAGCGAAGTGTTTAGGAGGGGGCAACCCCTTCATACACGAAATTATTTCTGTTTGTTTTAAGTTTTAATTTTGCTCCTTAATTTCAGTCAAAAATTGTTTTTTTTTATTTGATTTCTGATGGTTTTTAAATAATGCAAGGAAATCTGGCCCCTCCCCACGGAATTGTCCTCTAGAAATTCAATCCCAGTGAAAATTTACCCTGGATACATACCCTTAACATCTCCACGCGTAAAATTGAGACTAAAGACAGAAAACAAGTCATAGACACAGTTTTGTATAGAAATAATGGGGTATTCCCCCACTGGAAAACTGTCCCTGAAAATTTCAACCCCTGGAAACTTTCCTCTGCATGGAAAATTCCCCCCGTGAAAAGCCCCTCAGCAGAAAGTTTGTCTCCCCCCATCCGAAAATGTGCACATTCTTCCCAATAGCAAACACTGCACGTGAACAATGAAAAAATTTTATAACTTAAGGATTTTTCCCCTGGAGCCTGAGAGGTCATGTTATTTTTAAAGGTATAGTTATTGGGCATTTCAACTATGAGGACAAAATGGCTATCTTAAAATTTTGATTGGAATCTTTTCGCCCCCTTAAAAAGGGCACAAGAACTTTTAATTTATGTTTGGATGAGTTCTCTCCCAATATTCTAGGACCAATGGATCGATACGATCACCCCTAGAAAAAAACAAAATAAACAACACAAAAAACATGCATCCGTGTGATCTTCCTTCTGGCCAAAAATATTAAATTTCACACTTTTGTAGATAGGAGGGTGAAACCTGTGAAACCAGGTTCTCTGATACGCTGAATATGATGTTGTGATTTTCGCTAAGGTTATTTGAGTTTTAAGGGGTGTTTTCCCCTTTTTCGAAAACAAGACAAATTTTCTCAGGCCCGTAGCCTTTGATTGATAACAATAAACTTCATTGAACTTGTATGTTTTGAATCAGCATAATAAGTCGATTCTTTTGATACATCTATTGGTATCAGTTTTTTGTAATTTTGGTTAGTATTGAGCCGTATCGCTCCTTACTTGCAGTTCGTTACCACGAACTGTTTGAAACCTTTCTTTCTCTTAAGATTCTTATTAATCGAAAGTTAGCACCTGTTCTTGGGTAGAAAGCTTGTCCATCATAATTGTGTTCTAAAAAAAGGTTGAACCGTCTCATTTTAGATATGGTTACCCTAAGTAATGATTGTGTCCAACTTCTATGTAGAAATTCTTATAAACCCATGCTATGACATGTAATTCTTGTTTCTTTTTCTTTTTCATTCCTGCTCATGAGACGAAAGACCACAAGGAATTTTGCTTGGTCTAGGTCGTTCTGACTTGGTCTTAATTTTGCTTGGTCTCAAATGTCCTGTTCTGGCACCCTGCTCTCATCGTTCTCACATTTTAGGCTGGGAGTTACTGAGCTAGACTAAATAGCCATTTACAGAAATGTTAAAAAAGGGACGGCTACAAAAAGGTAACGATACAATAAAATAAATCAAAATTAACCACTCTATAGAAAAATCAAAATAGTGACACAACGGGGAGGGGCGATATAGTCTATCCTCCAAATTTAATAATCCATTTAAATGTGGCCAAAAACAAAAAAGAAATAAAAAATAGACATAATTAAAGTTCTGTCCACTTTCCTGATGAAGATGATTGGCTTTGCCTCCTCCCCCACCCCAAGACAGAAAAGGTAATAAATTTATTTAGCTTTTCATAATGTCAAATATTCATTAGATCTGTTTTTTTCCAGGGGGGGGGGTGGTTATTTTTTCTTTGCTCCAACTGATTCCGTGTGCTTGACTCATTTTATGTTTGCCTTGATAAACTAAAAATAGTCTGTTGTTCACTTTTTTTCAAATTATTCTATTTTAATGAACATAGCTTCTGCGTAGACTGATGCAATATTTGATTGAATGAAACATAAAAAAAAGTAATTTTTTTAACTGAGGGTAAGGAGCAACAGTAAGACTTAAGATGAACAGAAAATGTTCTACACATGAGAAGGGGGGCTCTCCCTTCTTCAACCCTCGCGGTTTACGCTAAAGTCTTAAAGTTCTTTGAAAATATTTCTGGTTCAAATTAAACCACCCTTGTGTTTGAGCAGTCTATCATTAAGAATTGTCACAAAACGTCAAACTTTACCGTAAAGAGTTGGGGTTGAGGAAGGGACAACCACCCTCATATACAGAATATTTATTGTTCATTTTAATTTTTAATGCTGCTAATTACTTTCAGTCGGAAAAACTTGCTTTTTTTTATTAGAATTCTGACTGTTTTTCAAATCATGCCGGAAACTTCTTTTCACTCGCCCTTTTTAAATTTTTTCCAGGAAAACTTTTCCCATTTTTCTCCCCATGAAAAATTCTCCTCGAGGAAAATCTCCTCTTCAGAAAATACCCATGCGTAGCTTACAGCCATTTCCCCGGGGACTATATGGGGGGGGGGGTCAATACCATCCACAAAAGCATAATTATTGGACATTTCAACTATGCTGAACACAATTGTAATCTCAAAATCCTTGTCGGATGTTTTTGGGAAAGAGAAGCGAGGAAGGGGGGTTATTTTTCCTTCAATATTTTTGGTCAGTTAAAAATAGCACTAAAACATTTGATTTCCAACCAAATGAGCCCTCTCCCGATCTTCTAGGGTTACTGGATTGATACGGTCAGTCCTGAAAAAAGAAAAAACAGCAAATAAATAAACCCGGATCTTTCTTTTGCCAAAAAAGACTATGCAAATTCAACATTTTTGCATATCGAAGTTTGAAACCTTTACAGTAGGATTCTCTGATATGTTGAAACTTATAATATGGTTTTATTAGGGGATTCCTTGACATTTAGAGATGTTCCCCTCCCCGTCTTTTTCAAAAGTTTTTCAAGTTTTTATGGGAATAATTAAACTTAATGAATCTTGTATATTTTTGGATTTAGCATAGAATTCAATTATTTTAATGTATCTATTTTCATCAAAATTCAGTTTAATACAGTTTCGTTTACTATTGAGCCGAGCCGCTCTTGACTTACAGTTCGTTACCACGAATTGTTTCAAACGTTTACAGACTTTGTCATCTGAATTGATTTGCATCAAACTTTGTTTTTTAAGATTTTCATTTGTTTCAATTCGTTCCACAACACTGGGAAAAGTTGAATGAATTACTGATATTGCGAAATGAATGGGTTCCCTCAAAGAAACAACTAAACAATAGAAAGTTGGATAAACAATGGTATCAATAAAGGTTTTGTCAGAACGTTTTCCCTAAATATTTACATATCCCAAATAAAGGACAAAAAATCAAATAAATTATTTTTAAACCTCTTTTCCTATTCAATTCAGTAGTTTAGTGTTTAAAAAATTATTTATCGAGATAGGCTGTATACTGCCACAATATGTCAATTCAGATTCAAAAGAAACATCGAGAAAAATAGGCAAGATCAGAGGCATAAGTGTGGTCAGAAGTACATGCATTAGGGCTAAGGATCTGGTTAGGTATGCAGAGCCATGTAGACCTAGGAGATGCAGAGCAAATCTTATTGATACTTCCCTCTCAAGGAAGAGTGACGTATGTTGGAAAAATTAAAATCCAGCAAAGCAAAATTTAGGTTAGTGTTGGAATGAGGGAAATAACGTGAAAGGTAATTCAATATGTTGTGATCCTTTTCATTTTCTCTTCCTTTAGCAGCCATATCTTTCTCCCCTTAAAACATGTTTACTTTCGGTAATCTGATGCTTCTATTTTGGCTTCACACACTGAGCTTATCAGGGTTCAAAAATTGAGTCAGTTCATGCCAAGTTCAACCCAAGTAAAATTCATAGATGGATGATTTTGGAGTAAACCATAAGGAAAACCTCTATGGAAAAATCGTAACAAAAGTCTCGTCTTGCTCAAAATTCAACCCTTGGTAAACCCAGCAAAATTTGTAGAGATGGCTTGTCATTGTGACAGATTTCCATGATAGATCAAGGAAAGAAGTATGGCGTGTTTAAGTTTATAGTTTGTTGGGTGGGTTTTTTAATGGAATTAAATAAAAAAACAAGTTTTTTTAAATGAAATTAAGGAGCAACATTAGAACTTAAACGAACAGAAATTAATCCGTATATGAAATGGGCTTTTCCTCCTCAACGCCTCGCTCTTTACGCTAAGGTTTGACTCTTTTTCTTAACTCTACTTTTTAAAGCAGTAAGAAACTTTAGCGTAAAGAGTGGGGCTTTGAGGAGGAAAAGTCCCTTTATATACGGATTAATTTCTCTTCGTTTTAAGTTTTAACGTTGCTCCTTACTTTCATTTAAAAAAATTGTTTTTTTATTTAATTTCTGGACGTTTTTGAATTAATGCATGTTTTGATCTTGGCACTCCACACATAAATAATTAAAACGAAATTTGCATATTAATTAATTGCAATTAATCGGAAGATTTTGAGAAAAAATAGTGAGGGAACAGGCCTAGTTGTCCTCTAATTTTTTGATTACTTAAAAAAGCAACGAACTTCTATATTCGTATGTTTTTATTGCGTATATGAGGGGGTTCAACCCTCGTCGATACCTCGCTCTTTACACTAAAGCTTAAATTTTGTCCCAATTCCTTAAGAATGACCACTGAATCACAAAGGCCGTAGAATAAATAGTTGAAATTACTAAAAATACTTTAGCGTAAAGAGTAAGGTATAACGAGGAGGTAAATTCCTCATATGCGTAATAATTTTTGTTCGTTTTAAGTTTTAATGCTACTCCTTACTTTCAGTAGAAAAAAGCCTTTCATATTTGTTTTTTCATTGTTTTTTCAAATAATGCTAGAAAATCCTGCGCCCCCTTCATCGAAATTCTCTTACCCTATGAGAAGTTCCTCCATGGAAGTATCCTCCCACGTAACCCCCCCTCAAATCTCCTCCCTAAACCAAAAAATTCCCCCTAAAAACGTCTGTACACTTCCCAGTAACCATTACTATATGTAAACACAGGTCAAATTTTATAACGTGCAGCCCCTCCCACGGGGACTGCGAGGGAGTAAGTCGTCCCTAAAGACATGGTTATTAGGTTTTTCGACTATGGTGAATAAAATGGCTATCTCAGAATTTGGATCCGGTGACTTTTGGGTAAAATGAGCGTGGGAGGAGGCCTAGGTGCCCTTCAATTTTTTTGTCACTTGAAAATGGCACTAGAACTTTTAATTTCCGTTATAATGAGCCCTCTAACGACATTCTAGGACCACTCGGTCGATACGATTACCCCTGAAAAAAACAAAAAAAAAACACGCATCCTTGATCTGTCTTCTGGCAAAAAAATGCGAAATTCCACATTTTTGTAGATAGGAGCTTGAAACTTCTACAATAACGTTATCTGATACGCTGAATCTGATATCTGGTGGTGTGGTTTTTGTTAAGATTGTATGACTTTTAGGGGGTGTTTTCCCCTATTTTCTAAATTGAGGCAAATTTTCTCAAGCTCGTAACTTTAGTTGAGTATAACTGATCTTGATGAAACTTATATATTCAAAATCAGCATTAAAATGCGATTCTTTTGATGTAACTATTGGTATAAAAATTTCATTTTTTAGAGTTTTGGTTACTATTGAGCCAGGTTGCTCCTTACTACAGTTCGTTACCACGAAGTTTTTGATAATGATGATAGTAGAAGTGAACTATCGGCGTTGACAAAGCTAAAACAATATTAATCGTAGTTTTAATAGATATGCTATGAGATAACGATGATTTCGTCGGCATTAATGCTAATGAGAACATCATTGTCGAGTTCAATATAAGCGATGACAACGTCAACGATAAAGCCAACAACAACGAAAATGACTATGACAACGATATCAATGAAGATGATAATGACGATGATAATAATTTTGTCCTAATGGGCTCCATTGGCTGGAAGCCACATATTTTTATATCTGCTTAGCTTTTCAGCACGACTACTAAACATTTAAATAAAACATTTTTATCTGGGAGATCATGTCCTGTGGTGGCGCAGTGGATTTGACCTTAGCTTGGTAATACGGGACCCAGAGATCGAATCACGCTGCAGGAATGCACTGCAGGGCCGACGCAGGGACCTTAGTAGTCAAGAAGCGTCGTTAATTCTTAAATAAGATCAGGGCTAATTTAGTTTCTTGGATACATATAGAAGAAGACAAAGGGGTTTGTGCTACTGCAAACATTTGTACAAAGAATCATTCTTGTAGAGGACAAAAAGGGCTAGAAGATCATACCAAAATAGACTTTGGCCAAGTGGGAAGATTTCCCCAACCTCTTCTCTTCCTTGTGTAGGCTTGATTCAAAGCTAAACAATTTTAAAAGCCAGGTTGCACAAAGAGGTTTAAGTTTCTTGGTAGCACAAAGTTAATCTTAGGGGCCTTAGATTTTTATCTTACATACAAGGTCATATTGTGTCATTCACGTTACTACCATAATAAAGTGTACTCTGAGAAGTCTGCAGCTGAAGGGAATATTTCAATCAAACATTCTCCGGTATTCAAATATTCTAAAGAGAAGAAAGATGTTCATTCATAGCATTCTCCGGAAAAATAAGTTATATACGTCTTTGTAACCTACTATCTTTATGCATATCCTAATTGTTGGCGTCTTCTTTGTTATTGTCATCGGCGTCACCACCACAACGACACCGTTGTTGTCAAGGTCTTCGTCATAACAGTAATTTTCTATGTCGTCGTTTAAGTCTTAGACATTTGAGACGCTGCTGTTGGCACCGGTACCGTCATTGCTCCATTCAAAGACTTCCTCACTAAGCTGTTTACACTAACATCCTCTCCTTGCTTGTAGTCCTTCCACCGTTTAACCGTTTTGCTTTGTTTTCATCAGTTCTGTTGAATTTTTCCTGGTAAATTTTTACTCGTTGAATTTCTTCTGAAATTTTTCTGGTCGAAATTTCAGTGAGATAAAGTTTCCTGGCTTCAATTTTGTCACATCGAACCTGGGTTGCATTGAATTATACTTTGATCGATTTTTTTTTTTTTTTTTTTTTTTTTTTTTTTTTTTTTTTTTTTTTTTTGTCGAGTAAAACTTTGAGAATTGAGTTTTAAGCCAAATAATATGACACAAAGAGCTTTCAGTAGAAAATATAAATAACGAAATTAATTTCGTTCGAAATTAATTCGAAACAATTTTAAAATTAATTTTTAAAAATATTTCTGCGGGGTATAAGGGTAATGGTTTATTTTTGTAATAAGTGTACTAAGGTAAATTTGGGAACATAGATACCAAATTTATATCGGGAATTTAAAGTCCCAAAACCCTATAGGCAAGTGTGTATACTCCTGACGAGTGCTTGTAATGGGTTGTTGCCTCTGATTTATTTGTTTGTTTTTTTTTCTTTATTTTCATTTTTGGTAAATGACGACTTATACTTGCTTACGACACGACCTGTCCATGGATTGGCTTGTGTATGGATGAGTAGATGTTTCGCTTGTGCAGATTGTGTATGGCTATGCTGTTTGAGTAGGGTTAAGGCCTCATTCAAGTACTGATCTGTATTAATTACTAATGTAGGAAAACAGTCTTCCTTTTCGTGCTCTTTTTGTATTGGTGATTCCTTTTTTCATTATATTGAATTTATATGTATTGAAACAAATTTTATTTTCAAGTACAAAGGAATAAATTTCTTTTAATTAGTTTTTCAAAATATATCAGAAAGCAATTAGAATGGGTTACCTACAAAGTGCATGTACTTATAAAATTCAAAATAGTGAATCAGACATACAGTAATAAAGAATGTCTAAAAAATGAGGAAAAAGGAAATAAGAAGTGAATAAAATAGAATGTTTTCAGAATTGGTAAATGGGCATCAGAAAAATTCGACATGACAAGGCAGAGACTTAGCAGAAAAAGACAGAGAGAGAGAGAGAGAGCAATAGATAGACAAAATTTTTCTCTTGAAAAGTAAAGGGCGGGTGAAATGCAAAAAAGTCTAAATTCTTCAAGTTTAAGATAAATATTATGACTTAAGTAGCACGACACCAACCTCAACAAGAGATAAAAAACCATACGAACAAAACAGTTTAGAATGGTGGTAGAAATGGATTTTTTCATCTTTGGGATTGCTTTCAATGACTTTTATTCTCTTCTCGGGGTGCCTACAGCTATTAGAATGTATTGAAAGGAAATTTAATTGGTCGCAGAGGGGCCTCCAGGACATTGTTCCCTTTTATATGTTTCCCCTGGAAATGTAGCATAGATGAGAACATATTTTCCTTTTCTATAATCGTTTTATAACTTTTCAGGTAAAAGAAATAATTGAAATTTTTCAAGATCGAATGTCAAAAACTAGTTTTTCAACATCAAAAAATGAACTACAGTAAACTTGAGTGGTGTAGAAAAGATGGATAGATGGTCACTATTGAAATTTAATTGTTAATTTAATTTAATTTAATTTAATTAAATTGTTAAAATATTAATATTTTATTGTTATAGAAACTTGTATTATTTCCGAAACTTGCATTAAACTGTATACAGCCAAAATTTTAAATTAATGAAGAAATGAAACACAAAACTAACACATTTTACATCAAATAATGAAACCAATCTTCAAATGAACTGAAAGTACCACAATTGAGTTCGGTGTTGTCACTTCACCTAAATCCCCCTAAAGGGTAGACTATAAAAACAAATCATTAGAGTATTTTTTGTGCTTTACTAAAAACTACGTTGATGGCCAAAATCGGAAGTTATATTTAGCCGATTATGTTTCAATGCATTTGAATGGGGTGCATAAAAATACCATGAAGAAAAAAAGTGAGCCTCGTGTTTGCTTAGTGGCCTCCTTTCAATCCAAAACAAAAATGTAAGAATTGGCTGGTGACTTTGAAGTTTTGGGCAAGTAAAATCCAAAAAAAAAACAACTGGCAACCTTGATAGCTGTTTAATATCTTGTGTACACAGTGCTGTTACAAAAAAAGAACTGAAAAAAAAAAAAAACGCTGAAACCATGGAAATAAAATATTGCCGTTGAAAATAGTCGTCAGTAAAAGGCCACTCGACAACAAAACTTAGGATTGAATGAGTCTCTCTCAACTATTTACGACCGCCAGTTCCGAATAATAAAGAGGAACAGAGGATCATGGTAGTAGCCACAACTCTGTTTCCATGTCAACACCATTTTGTTGAGCATAATATACTTGTCCAGTTACATCTGAAGAACAGCTTTCCTCGACACTATATTTGTAAACTAGGGTGTTTATATATAAATTTGAATGTTATTTTTCAGCTAAATTTCTCAAAACACTTTCATATTCAGACCAGAGACTGCCAGCTACTGACTCTCCAAGGAAATGACATCGTGGTAATCCGCTTTACATAAAGCATAAGAAAAATTTTAAACCTTAGTCCCTTCTGGATTCTTCCCCAGTAGGCTAGAAAGCTTTATTTACAATACTCTGAAATTGAGGTAAATTACCTCCAGGTTTTTTCCTAATTAAGTTTTTTCAATTTTTTCTAATCAGCTTTGACTACCCATTTAGTGCCCCATTTGCCCTGCAATTCATGCATCCTGTGTGGTTATCAGGGCTGTAGCCCTTTGTGTAGTGTATCCACAGTTTATACTGACTTCTTTGGGGATGTTTGCCTGGCAACTATGTTTGTAGTCTTAGTTATATGCCTTAATCCTCATTCTCAGAGAAAACTCAGTATGATTCTCTTAAGCAGGGGAGGTACTAAAGAACTCTTGTTTGTTTCTGTGGATGATTGAATTATGTAGGCCTATCATAGTTTCCACAAGATTTTTGAGGAAACCTAAATTCAACTGCGTTGGGGTTAAAATGAAATCTGGGGGAGATTATAGAGGAATACGTCGTTGTATGCATGGTGTGGTGTGTAAGATTTATTACTACAAAATGAGAATCGTCCTGTTGAATATCCTTCCTCAATATTCCCTGATTGTTTTAACTTAAGACCCTTTGCTGTTCTTGACATGTTTTGCATAAACCCTTTGGACAACCTAATGCACAAAGTGATTTTTGATCTAGTTTAACATCATCCTCAACATTGCTTAAAATTTTTATCTTAGAACCCTTATCTGTCCCAGGGAGGTACCATCTTCTATACATCATAGTGTGTATTTATACTATGGCAGGGTCGTAATTGGCTATGGGGCAGGGGGACAACCTCCCTCTCCAGACCCTAGTTTGGCTCCCAGACCTCATTTTGCCCCCGTCTCTGGCTGAAATTTAGTTTCGGAAAAAAATCTTTTGAAAATAAGATAAGCCTGCGTAATTCAAGCATACAGAGAAACAGGTCTGTTTTCTTTAGTGTATATTTACCATTATGGCTCACTTTTCAGCTTTCACTGTCATTTTCATTTTATTTGGGAAAATGTGCTCCAGCTTATTCAACCCCCCCCCCCACCTCCTGAGAGTTTTGAGGAAATTACGCCATTGCCTTTAAGATTAGTTTCAGTACGATTCTTTTTTTAGTAGTGATTTGAGAAAGATGGACCGCGGCAAGAAATTTAGCTTGAATTAAGAGAGAATGAATCTATCGTAAAACTAATGAAGAATCCTTGAAAATCAGATAAAAATCTATAAAACATGTTTTTATGAAAAAAAATAATAATCTGTTCTTCTACCTTCAAAATTTTATGAGGTTGGCAGCTTCATTGTTTTACCACAAACTTGACAAAATAAAATCGGACAAATATTCAGCGGAATAATCGACTAAGCTATTATTTTGTGCAAAACAAGTGAAACCAGGACAAACAGATGCGTTTCAAAAGAAGCTGGGGATATCAGTGGCCCCTCCGCTGCCCATCTCCCTCTGCGCAAAATTCTTAGCAAAGAGGTAAATATATTTACCCTCGTTTGAAACACAACTGCATAGCATTAGATGAGAAGTTTTTTTTTTAATTCCAGGATAATATTGCTCATTATCAGCTGTTGCATTCTTTGTTTGAGCATGGTTGTCACATCGGTTGTGGTTGTCTGGCGAAATAAAGCAGTTATTCAAGTGACTACATTCTCATTCTTAATCTATATCCTGATTGGATGTTTAATCATGCAATTTGAGGTAAGTTTTTTTTTTAACAAGAATATCTGCAATTCCTTTTTTAGTTTCATTTAGTCTAAAATAACAATAATTACTAATTTTCTATCCTATTCAAAAATTTATAAGATTAAAAAATTCATGAATTCGTATATTTAGATGCTTTTGAGTTGTCTAGCGAAAATACGAATTTGCGGTTGATTGGTGAAATAGTTCAGCCAGTGGGATCTTTCGCATTTATTTATTATTTATTTATTTTCTTTATTTCCCTCAAAAATTGAGGAGTACGCTACAATATAATATAAAGAAAAAACAAATGATAACACTTACAATCGTATTATCTATTATATTGATTGACCAGTTGCACTGTAACTAAACAATTTTAGATCCAGTAATAGTCCTACACTCTCAAGCTTCTTTGTGGGCTCTCAAAAAAGTTTATAAAATATATATTCCATTTGGGAGAAATGTCATTTCTGGTTCCTGCCACAGTCAATAAGAAGTGGTAACTCATGGCTTCTTTCGAAATCCATCTTTCAGTTCACACTTATCAGAGAGTTAAATTAGATTGGACTTTAATTATATGTTTAATGGTCTGATTCAAGCAAAGCTTCTAGAATAACTTTTGTTACTAAGATAATTCTCTCTTAGGTTTAAGCGACTAATACTTCCTGCAAAATATGTTTTCCATGGATGTTCGTGAAGTCATTTACCTTGGTAAATTATAACCTTGGTAAGTCCTTTATCTTGGTAACCTCGATAACCTTGGTAGGTCGTTTACCTTGGTAAGTCATTTACCTCGTTGCTTTCAAAGTGGCTGCTAGAAAATCATAAAAGCTTGCTTTATTTACTAAATTAATTACAAAAAGCTGCTGTGACCAACTCCATGGTCTGAACGATCTAGACCTATTAATTGAGTCTAAATTGAACATAATTGAGCTAGAAAGTCTAGAGGAAGGGAAAGGAAACTGTTAAAAAGAAAAGAGGAGAAAAAAACTAACTAAGTATTTTTCTTCAAGAAACTAAGCAATCTGTACAGGGCTATTTCAGTCTTTTGCTACAGCAAAGAAAGAAAAGAATAAAGAATCAGTTACAATTTTATTTTTTCCTTTTTATTATTTTTTTTTTCAGTTTATTGCAAAATCAAATTAAACTGATCTCGCTGCTTTGCTAAGCTAAACAAAATCTAAACCATCTAAAGTCATCTAGAGTACCCAGAAGACGTAATATATTGACTTAGCCCTGCCTTTAAACTAGTACCCTCCTTTAAATGAAAAAAGAGGACACAAGAAGAATATCTGGCAAAAATAAAGGAGGACCTGGAACCTTGAGGAGAATTCTGGAAATAAGGTTTGGAATGAGACAAAAGCTGGCTAAGGTGGCAAGAAGAGAATCAGTTGGTTGGTTAAAATCATTCCTGGAAACAATTCAAAGTTTTCTTGGGGCCGTGAAGGAGAGATTCTGCAAAGGTGCCGCTGGAGAAATTGCAACTGACCGGTCAGAATGCTTGTTGGAACAATTCTAAAGCTCCAAGATAGCACTAAGAAGAATCCATTGTGTAACTCATACCGAGAGTAAGCAAGTGGAGTAAGTGCTAGACTCGTATAAATTTTCTAATATATTTGTTTTGAAAGAAGTTCTACTATCTTTCTATGGCTGTCTAAAGCTAATTTGTGGGGCTATATTTCACTTTTCTAATAATTTTACGGTTGATCAGCCAAATGTAGCAAGGAGAAAAAAGTACGGAAAGAACTTTTCTTGTAAATTAAGTTCAGAGGTACCTTTCTATTGCAAAATCTCATGAATATATATTTTTATGGATTATATTGCCTGTTTCAATTTATTGCTCTCGTGTGCATTGGGTTTCTGCACATAAATTCAATTACGACATATTCAAAGAAGTATTTAAATAACAACCTTTTTTGCCATATATTTTACAAATCGTCAGGTTATCAATGTGAGTAGTGGGGGCTTTTTGGATCCAATGAGCTAGGTATCTCTTTAAATCCCAGTGCTGACACTGTTTTTAGGCTATTGGATATTTGACAGAATGTCTTCAAGACGCCGCTATTATTGATTTATTATGTACACCTGGCTATTACATAATAGTTGATTGTTTACCTATGCGCATTTATTGAGGATGACGTAATTTTGCTTGTCAAAGACACTTGTTTTGATAGATCTTATAGACTGCTAGTCAAGCTGGGAATCCCCAGTTTAAATGAGGATGAAATATTGCGCACACCTGCGTGTTAGATCATATTTAATTGTTTACCTATGGAAAGCCCTAGCAACCAATTCCAACAGGGCCTTAGCAACCAACAAGTATTACTGATTGTTGATTTATTACACATACCTGTTTTTTCATTTTTATTAATTTTTTGAAGCAAGCAAAACAAGGACAGGTTAAGTTAGGTATTGATGTCAGTGAGGTGCTACGTAAGTATCCTTGCGCCAATGATTTCACTAGCAGGTTGTAGATCCCATATTCAAAACAGGATTTCAATAATTCGCCTTATCGTTTCTTTGAAACGTATTTCTGAGGATCCTGTTTTATAGCCCATATTTTTTCTTTAGTTTTTTTTCAAATTCTATTTAAAGCACGGGAGAGGTTACTTCGGTTTTAAACAGCGAATTTTACTTATACTAGCAAAAATAAGGAAATAGAGAAATAAACAAAGGAAAACAGAATATGAAAAAATTGAAGGAGCACGTAAAAAATATAATAGTGAAAAATAATTTCACAAAAAACATGGAATACAGAATAATAGCTGGAAAACAGATAGGCCTATGATAAGCGTAAGAAATGTAAAAAGAATTAAAAAAACATGCGAATACTTTAAAAATGGAAGTAATAGGGAACAGATAAAGTAATAGCGCGAGATGACATATGCTTCGTTATTTTATTTTATTATGAATGTAGGACCTAATTCGAATTTTCTGAGGGAATATCCTATTGAAACAAATGACGAAACCAATGGATGAGGTAGCAAGAAACGAATTACGATCGCTGAACCATGCCTCTTCTTGGCACTCTGCGCCCCTCACATTTAATTTCAAGCATGAATCCAGTTTTTCATCGCACACACATCTATATTTTAAGCAAACGCAACTCATTTTGAAGCAAGCATTTAATTAGTTTCATCTTTTTCTGAGTAAAAACCACAGTTTGAAGCGTTGATTTGTATATTTTCTCCGATTCTCGAACATCAACATAATTCACGCCACTGTGGCACTATGCAAGTGGCCCCTTGTACCCTATGGTACATATTGTCATCCCTAAGATGTACAATAATTTTACTAAAAAAAAACCTTAAAAGCCATATTAACTATAATTGACCGTTTAAGCTTAAAGAAAAATTCCCAATAACGTTTTTTCTGACAAAAAAACTTAATAAAGGATATAAACTAAAATCAACTGCTTGAACTCCCAGTAATGTTTTTTCTGGCAAAAAATAATCTTATACCAGCATAAACAAATGTCAACCGTTTAAACTTTGGGGAAAACTCCCTAAAACTTTTCTTCTGAAAAAATAACCTTATAAACCATATAAACTGAAATCCCCATTTAAACTTAAACAATTATTTCGAATAGTGCTTCTTCTGATGACTTGTGGTGCTCTTTCGCACCCATCATCATCACTTAAGGATTTTCAAATGTTTGAACATCCTGACAGATGTTTTTATTTGAACAGCGGGATTTCCCATTTTATTGTTAGATTGTGATACTTCAAGGCATTTCATGCCAACGTGTCACAATGTGACTGGCACATGACACCCTGTGGCATCTGTCATCATCACTTAAACAATTTCAGACGTTTAAATATCCTGAAATATAGTTTTATCTGAACAGCGGGACTGAAATCTCAATATATTTTCTCTTTAGAACTCTAGTGACATACGTTGCTTTCGTCGGAAATTTAAAATAAGTGAAAAACTGCCAGCTAGTAAAATCATTTGCGTAATGTGAATATATCTGACGCGTAATATAAATCAATCTTAAATTTTAAATCGTACTTCATTTTTGCGTACGCATGGGTCCGTTAAGGGGGGTGAGGTGTTCGAGGTAAATTCAACCTTAAACCTTAGTTCCTCATGTG
Source organism: Artemia franciscana (assembly GCF_032884065.1). Taxonomy (NCBI): domain Eukaryota; kingdom Metazoa; phylum Arthropoda; class Branchiopoda; order Anostraca; family Artemiidae; genus Artemia; species Artemia franciscana. The sequence goes on from NC_088872.1 coordinate 4,352,323, forward strand.
TTGCCAGAAGTACCCTGGGGATCCAGAAATATGGTTTCTGGATCCTTTTAATATGGTTTCAGCTACAACATCATCACAAATTTTATCATTGGTCAATGATACCAGTAATGTTTAAAGGTGCTTTGTTTTCCATCTATTATCTTTATATTCCTTTGTTATATCATCTACTAGTATCCTTTTTATTTTACTTGGGTTTCCATTTTCTGTTATGACATGTTTTTTGTATAGATTACAGCTTCAGCACATAAATAATATACCGCTTATGATATTGATTCAATATTAGACTTATCTTCTTCTTGTGTTCTTTTGAATGCTAATACCATAAAGATGACAATAAAACTTATCAACGGTTGATGTGTTACCACCACCAGCATCAAGAAGGTGGCCTTATTATTCGATTAATAGTTTTATGTTTTCATTCTCTTTGAGCACTGTAATCTCTGGAAATGTTACTCTCGCATATCCTCCATCATAAGAGTTGAATTTTGTCGGTACTCCAAAATTTTAATCTCTCACTGTCATAACAGCGCACGCATACATTTCCAATAAGATCCCCATTACTGCTTGTTTAATAGTTCCAATATATGTGTTTTTTCAGCATTCAATGCTATGATGACTTTGTCATGTACACATACTTTCTTGAAATATTTTATTCTTCGCTTTTTAAAATAAGATGTAAGTGTATATCCTTCCAAAGTACAAATAATACTGTTTTGAAACATAGAATAAACTAGCTATTGTCCATGGCCAGCCACAGGGTACTAGGAGGGCAGCCGTATAAAAAAATCCTCGAGCCGGTGGAACTCGGCGTGGAATTAGTGGAGATGGAACGATGAAATCGGGAGGGGGGCAGAAGTATCGGAACGGAAACCAGAACTGATGGAACTGGAATTGGTGGTACCGGAGCTATAATCAGTGGAATGGAGTCTGGAACTGGAACTGGTTGGGAGACAGGAAAATTGGAACTGATATAACCGAGGGATGTAGTGGTGGAGCCGGAATTGGAGCTGGTAGAACATGGACTAAGGAACTGGTGGGTTCGTGGGGGCATGGAGGATCACAAATACATTCTCAAAACCACATTAGATTCATGGGGACCAATATTCTCTAGTATGAAATTCATTGGGATTTGGAGCCACCTGGAGGAGTAGCTTGGGGGGTCTCCAAATGTTGGCCCGATGGGGAGGTGGACTCAGCGCTGGTGAGGAATCTTTTCTGTCATTTCTCAAGGAACGGTAAGAATCACTATAGTGGGATTCTACTTTTCTTAGTCTTTTATTTTCCTCTTTGTGGATCCTTTTTAGTATATCTTAGATCCTTCTCCCGGATCTTCGTTGTGTTTTTTAGATTTCTTTGTGTACTAATGGTGCTCTTTCTTCCATTAGTTTCATACTTGACCATCCAAAACTGAGTTTCCCTCCATTCTTGTTTATTTTATTTGACTCAATATTTTTCTCCTCATTTATTCCCGCATGTGTCTTTACATTGTTCAGCCCCGGTAAGCTACTGAAATACCTAGCATGAAAAAAGAAAATTATTTTTTACGGGCGCGTACTATGCAAATGGCTTCTCTAGCTGGTAATTTTTCACTCATTTTAAATTTCTGTCGAAAGCCGTATATGTCACCAGAGGCCTTAAGAGAAAATACGAGTGATTTAAACAGAGCCCCTATCATAAAGATCCATGATCGGAGTGAAGCAGCAGAGACAATAAAACCAACTAAAAAAGGAACCAAATGTGGAGTTAAGTCACAATTATTGTGTCCCCTTGGGTTTAATTCTAAAAGCCATCCCCCCTCAACGGACCCAAGCGTAGGCAAAAATACGGTACAATTTAAACTTTAAGAGTAAGTGATAGTATCGGTCAAATACATTCACACTGTACAAATAATTTCACTAGCTGGTAATTTCATAATTATTTGTTATTTCCTATGAAAACCACGTCTGCCACTCGAAGTCTGAAGAGAAAATATGAGGAAATTTCAGTCCCGGTTTTCAAATAAAAACATATCTCAGGATATTCAAACGTCTGAAAACGCTCAAATGATGATGTGCCACTACCCAGCCACATAAAACCAAGGTGACGTGATATGCCTTGGAGTTTCATGATCTAATAATGGATTGGAAAATCTCACTGTTCAAATAAAAACATCAGTCAGGATATTCAAACATCGTGAAAACGCTTAAGTGATGACGATGGTTGCCTCAGAGTGCCACGAATCATCAGAAAAAACGCTTTTGGAAATTTCTGTTTAAGTTTAAACAGTGGATTTTAGTTAATACTGTTTATAAGGCTATTTTTTGTCAGAAGAAACGGAATTGGGGATTTTCCTTCAGGTTTAAACGGTCAATTGTAGCTTAAACGGGTGTAAGGTTATTTTTTTTTTCAGAATAAACGGTAGGGGAATTTTTCCTTTAAGTTTAAACGATAAATTTTAGTTTATATGGTTTATAGGTTTTTATGGCACTTGGTATTAACCAAGTGACATATAGCAATCGCCAATTCTGTCGGTCTGTCTGTCGGTCTGTCTGTCTGTCTGTCTGTCGGTCCCGGTTTTGCTACTTTAGGTACTGCCAGGTAAGCTAGGTCGATGAAATTTGGCAGGCGTATCAGGAACGGGATCAGCTTAAATTAGAAATAGTCTTTTTCCAAATTTGACCATCTGGGGGGGGGGGGAGTGGGGGGCCGGTTAATACCGAAAAAATAGAAAAATGAAGTATTTTTAACTTATGAATGGGTCTTGGGATTTTAATGAAATTTGATGTTTGGAATGATACTGTGTCTCAGAGCTCTTATTTTAAATCCTGACCGGATCTGATGACATTGGGGGAGTTGGAGGGGGAAACCTAAAATCTTGGAAAACATCTTAGAGTGGAGGGATCAGGATGAAACTTGATGGGAAAAATAAGCACAACTCCCAGATACATGATTGACATAATTGGAACGGATCTGCTCTTTTTGGGGTAGTTGGGGGAGGGGGGGGGGTAATTCTGAAAAATTAGAAAAAAGAGGTATTTTTAACTTACGAACGGGTGATCGGATCTCAATGAAATTTGATTTTTAGAAGGATATCGTGTCTTAGAGCTCTTATTTTAAATCCCGACCGGATCTGGTGACATTGGGGGGGGGGGAGTTGGGAGGGGGAAACCTAAGACTTGGAAAACACTTAGAGTGGAGGGATCGGGATGGAACTTGGTGGGAAAAATTAACACAAGTACTAGATACATGATTGACATAAACGGAACGGATCCGCTCTCTTTGGGATAGTTGGGGGGGGTCATTTCTGAAAAATTAGAAAAAATGAAGTATTTTTAACTTACGAACAAGTGATTGGATCTCAATGAAATTTGATATCTAGATGGATATCGTGGCTCAGAGCTCTTATTTTAAACCCGACCAGATCTAGTGACATTGGGGGGAGTTGGGAGGGGAAACCTAAAACTTGAAAAACACTTAGAGCGGAGGGATCGGAATGAAACTTGGTTGAAAATATAATCACGAGTCCTAGATACATGATTGACATAACCGAAACGGATCCGTTCTCTTTGGGGGGTGGGGGAGCGGTTAATTCTGAAAAATTAGAAAAAATGAGGTAGTTTTAACTTACTAACGGGTTATCGGATCTCAATGAAAATTGATATTTAGAAGGATATCGTGTCTCAAAGCTCTTATTTAAATCCTGACTGGATCTGGTGACATTGGGGGAAGTTTGGGGTGGGGGAGCCTAAAATCATGGAAAACGCTTAGGTTGGAGGGATCGGGATGAAACTTGGTGGGAAAAATAAGCAGAAGTCTCACATACGTGATTTACATAATAGGAACGGATCCGATCTATTGGGGGAGGGGGTTAATTCTGAAAAATAAGAAAAAATGACGTATTTTTAGCTTACGAAGGAGTGATCGGATCTTCATGAAACTTCATATTTAGAAAGACCTCGTAACTCAGATCTCTTATTTTAAATCTCAACCAGATCAAGCGTAATTGGGGGGGGGGGGGGGTCAGTTGGGGGGGGGCGGAAATCTTAGAAAATACTTAAAGCGGTGAGATCAGGATGAAACTGGATGGGAAGAATAAAAACCTGTCTAAGATACGTGACTGACATAACCAGACTGGATCTCCTCTCTTTGGTGGAATTGGAGGGGGGGTAATTTTGAAAATTGAGGTATTTGTAAATTACGAAAGGGTGACCAGATCTTAATGAAACTTGATATTTAGAAGTATCTTGTGCTTTAAAGTTTTTATTTTAAATTCCGTCCAGATCCTATGACGTTGGGGGGAGTTGGAGGGTGAAACCGGAATTCTCGGAAAACTTGAAAATTGGGGTATTTTTATCTTACGAATAGATGATCGGATATTAATGAAATTTTATTTTTAGAAGGAATTCATGTCTCAGGGCTCTTATTTCAAATTCCGACCAGATCGTTTGACATTGGGGGGAGTTGGAGGGGGAAATCTTGGAAAACACTTGGAGTGTTGGAATCGAGATGAAGCTCGGTGGATAGAACAAATGTCCTTGATACGTGATTGACAGAATCTTACTGGATTCGCTCTCTTTGGGGGAGTTGGGGGGAGGGGTTCAGTGATTTGGCATATTTGGTGCTTCTGGACGTGCTAGGACGATGAAAATTGATAGGCATGTCAGGGAGCTGCATAATTTGACTTCATAAAGTCGTTTTCCCAGATTCGACCATCTGGGAGGCTAAAGGGAGAGGAAAAATTAGAAAAAATTAGGTATTTATAACTTACGAGTGGGTGATCGGATCTTAATGAATTTTGATATTTAGAAGGACATCGTGACTCAGAGCTATTATTTTAAATCCTGACCGGCATTAAGCCTCTTATTTTCCTTTTTAAATCAATCTATTGATTCATAGAATTTTGTTAGAGCTCATACCATATGATCTCTTGGTTCTTAGCTCTTCTCGCCTCGTCACAAGTGCCATATGAGCTCTTAGATCTTGTTTTGTAGGAAAATCGTTGAAAATAACTTAGAAATGTTAATAATGGTAACAGTATGCCACGGACCAGCCACGTACTTTCACGGTGACGTGAAGTGTTCTGATGTTCAAAAGTCGAAGAAAATATTCAAGTGAATACCTCAAACTGTGGTTTTCCTCTAAACGAGACGAAAATAATCAAATACTTGCTTTAAAGTGAGTTCCGTTTGCTTAAAATATGGATATGCGTGGCACAAAAATGGATTCATGCTTGAAAGATAATGCAAGGGGTATAGATAGCCAAGAACAGTCAAAGTCCATTGATGGTAATTCGTTTCTTGCTGTCTCATCCATTGGTTTCATCATTTGCTTCAGTGGGGTATCCCAACAGAAAGTTCGAATAAGGTTTTACGTTACGTTCGTATCTCGTCACACTTACTGTTCTTAAGTCACGGGACAACATGGAATGTATTACATGAACAAAAATGACTGATACTTTTCAAATTTGCCCTGAACAACGACCTTGTCCTAGGAGGTGCACTATTGCAACACAAGACCATCCACAAATACACATGGACTTCACCAGATGGCTGAACGCGCAAACAGATTGATCACCTCGTCTTCTCACGCTAGTAGCAGAAGAGTCTACTCGATGTGAGAAGCTCTCGAGGCACTTATAAACAATAAGACCATAGGCTCATGGTTGCCAAGATCCATCTAAAGTTAAAAGTGACAAAGAAAATCAATAAACTAACGACGCACAAACCCTTCAACGTTGAGAAACTGAACGAAAAGGAACAACAAGAATGTTCCAGTTAGAACTATCAGATAGATTTGAAGACCTGCAATCGGAATTAGAACCAAATACCGATGTCGAAAGTAAGTGGGAGAAACTGAAAAGCACATACAGAGAACTTGCAGAGGAGAAATTAGGCGATAAGAAGAAAAAGAAGGAAAGATGGATCTCAGAACGAACTAATTGATGCAAGAAAATCAGCCAAACTTTCCATTCTGTCGGCCTCAGACGTATCTGAATTGATGGTTCTGCAAGAATCATATGGAGAAATAGACAAACAAGTAAAAAAGAGGGCATGGGCCAACAAGGTGCAATTTATTTAACACAAAGCAGCTTTGGTGGAAGAAGCAGCCAAGAAGGGAGATTGGAAAAGAGTCTATAGATTAACCAATGAGATGATTAGAGTCAAGCCTAACAGGACTAATATAGTAGAGGTCGAGAATGGAGTCCTTTTGACAGACCCTTTGAAGATTAACGAGAGGTGGGTAGCCAACTTCGAGAACCTACTAAATAGACCAAGAATAAATGACCGAGATATAATTCCTGACACTCCATTAATGATTCTTGATGTAAATGAAGGTAAACAATCAACTATTATCATGAAAAGAGAAATCACCAATGCAACAGCACAAACACAAAAAAAAGAAAAAAAAAGAGAGCCAGAAGGAGAAAAGGAAGACTGTTTTCCTAAATTAGTGATTAATATAGACCAGCACTTGAATGAGGCCTTAACCCTACTCATCCATACAATCACATAGGTCAAACAGCATAGCCATACACAATCAACCATAAAGAATAATCCATGGACAGGCAGTCATGTCGTCAATAAGTATAAGTCGTCATTTACCAAACAATAGAAAAAAAAATAATAAAGGCAAATAATTCAGAGGCAAAAACCCAACACAAGGGCTCATCAGGAGAATACACTGGCCTATATAGGGTTTCGCCACTTTAAATCCCAGTAGCATAAAAAAAGTGCCGATACTGGGAATCGAAGAAATACCTGGCTCATCGAATCCAAAAAGCCCCAACTACTAGCGGGATTTTAGTTTCGTGTAAACTCTGTTTTTCTGAATTGTCTTTTTTGCAGTAAGTTTTAAATATATTTTCCGAAAAACTTTTTAGACAACAATTAAAAAGCCTTTCTAAAACTAAAAAATAGCAGAAATAAATTCTACTAACAACTAAGTAAATACTACAAATAATAGTAGTTCTACCCCTCTGCAAAAATGAAAATTCCAAGTGCTAAATCCTCTAATGTTCTGTCGTCGGTGACATACAATGTCCCTTTTAATATACCCTTTTACCTTCAAGCGTACAAGAGACGTTCAAAATCTTAGGTACATCGGAATAAAATTTCTTGCCCTTTCATCTCTTGAGCAAACAAATAGTTTGACGTCGAAGTATCCCATTCCAAAACTAAAAAGATGTTTCAGCTCAATATCCCAAGCCATTCATGGGACATTACAGCCGCATTATTTTGATAAAATGGGTCCATATATTGTCTTTTGATTTACCAGTTGACCTGACCGAGCAAATATTCTAAGCTCCACAGGTTTATTATGCTCCAAAAGTTGTTGGGCTTGAATGATCAAAGACAAAAATGATCCAACACTAAGCGAAAAATGTGATATTCAAGTAACCCCCCAGACACTCCTTGAAAGTTTCAAATCGCAAGGCATTGCTCATACACAGCTTGGCTACTTTTGCATGTGTACTGTCTTTCGATCTACCTTACTCCTTAATCGTGAACAGATTTTAATAGCAACTGCGCTAGTAGGCCAAAACTATTCGGCGAATCAGAGACAAGGAACTATGGCCCCATCATTGCCTCCTCCTAAACACTTAATTTGAAATACAAAATTCAAAATGCTCTGCCTCC